>NC_058080.1:659770881-660070881 GCF_014858855.1 Bufo gargarizans | reverse complement strand
GTTGGGAATACAGGTATTTACTAAAGGAGAGATGTTAGGGGTGGTGACAGGTCCTTTTCAGAGGGAAATGCCCTTTACCCCTTTTCAAAGCTTGTCTTGCAGGAACGAGAAGTACACGAGTCTCTTTTCCTATCTGGTTTCCATAAAAAGTGACAAGAATGCTTTTCAGCATTACATCAGACTTTGGATAATCGACTATAGAGTTTTTTTAAGTTTTTTTCCAAATACTCTAAGAATGACCTCAGAAATTCTGCCAGATCAACTCCACTTGGAGAAAATGCATGAGTAATGTTTGGAAGGAATGTCTCCCCCAAAGCAAAACCAGGTAAATGTATAACTCCTGCTTAATCAATAATCTCTCTCCGAGTATCTGGGAAGAACAACAGGGGAACTGAAGTGCGTGCTGAGTCACAACCTACTACTGCCCAAAACCTCTTCCCTTCTTCCTGGGATTTCTGCTGCCTGATGTCACCAAGACCATTCTATACAGGAACGTTCATCTTTCAGTTAATCAGGTTTAATATCAATTTCCTTGTAGATTTTCATTTCCTATCTCCAGCGGCACAAAAGACAGGGAGGAGACACCTTCAGAAGACATTCCAGTGGTCGGAAGGGAAGGGGAAAAAACTGGTTTCCTGCCAGTGTTGTCTTATGACAATGAGCAAAATTTAGAAGGTTTGTTGTCTTCTGAGAACATGGACTGGCCTCAGATATGGTCATGTGTCGGCACTGGCCAAACAGGAAATAAGATGGGATGAGCAGGTAACGCAGCCGGATACGGGGCTCTGTAACCTGCACAAAGAGGCTCTATGTCTGGATGTAAACAGCAGACAGTCCAGGCTGCACCAACTTCTACCAAATTTTAGGAGGGGTTTGTCTTGCATTGTATTATTTACATACACTAAATAAAATAAAAAAATCAGTACATCTGGAGATAGGGAATGGCTAAGGTGCTAATTTTTTTATTTTTCCGCACACATAGACATATGTTTTGTTTTTGTTTGTTTTTTGAGACAAGAATGGAAGAATATAGTGGGAAGCTGAAAAAATAAAATCTATATGAGGTGGAATTAGGAATAAAAACACAATTCTGCCATTGGTTTAGTTTTTTTTTTTTTCCTACGGCATTCTGTTATGTGGAAAAACTGACATGTTAACTTCATTCTGTGGGTCAGAAGGATTACTCTGACCACCTGGCTCTTTTATAGGGCTCCCTTTTTGTCGCCTGATTTATTTTTATTTTTTGGGGGGGGGTGGGGGGAGTGAACTTGCTAAATCAGTCATTTTGATTTTTTTTCCCCCCATTACGCAGTTGACTGCACATGATAAAAGGTTTTATATTTCAATAGTTTGAGCATTCAAATGCGGCAATGTCAATTATTTCAATTTTTTTTTTTATTTATTTAGGTTATTTGGATTTTTATGTTTTTCATATGTTTAAAAAACACGACCTGGTCCATCTGGTCTACTCTTAGATTGTTTCCTTTTTCTTTTAGGATAGATATAAGACTACTGTGGATTTTTCTAGGCATCCACTACTCTTCCAGTAAAATAATATTTTCTGGCATTATTTCTAACCTGCCTCCCAACTAATTTCAGATTCCCCCTTGTTCTTACATCCAATTTCTTATTAAAAACGCTTTCCTCCTGAACCTTATTCAAAGAGGTTTCCAGCCTGGTAGCCAAACAACAAACAGTAGCTTGGTCCCGTGATGGCAGCAGCCAATCACTCAGCGGTCACGTGCTAGAACATTAGTAGCGACATGCCATTCTAGATTCTAGCACATGATTGGCCACAGTGGTCATTGCCACTTCTGGTCCAGAGGGACCCAACACTCTTCTCACTGGAACAGAGTGGCATTCAGTAGTTGCTTTTATTTTTCTTCTAAACACTTTCTCAGCCCTCACTAAAATTTTTGTGGGGGTCAGACAACCCCTTTAAGTGACTGTCCAGTCAGGAAGTTAAAAATATGTCAGCACCTATAGCTGATGTGTACCACATTCTTCACACTTCTTGCTGCTGGCTTTGCTTGTTTTTTATATTTTTTTTCAGCTTTTTTTTTTAGATCAGCTCCATTAGGGTAGAGCTGTGGTCTGTAACTACAGTTTAGCTACAGTGCCTACAGGGAGTCTGAGGTAGTCTGAGACACACCCCCTGTCTTATCATTGGTTCAGGCTACTCATCTGCCGCTCCCCCTACTACTCTGCCTCCACAGACTGATCTCCTGGTGAGTCTGTGGTAGACTTGTGTTTTACAAAGCAACCAAAGCAAGGACAGTGACTTCCATGACAGCAAGGGCAGAACGATTATAAAAAAAAAAAGACTACTAAAGCACTGGCGAGAAAGGTATGATGATCAGGTAACTGGTGCACATAGACTGGCACAGGAGCCTTAGCAACGGGGAGCTTAGAAAATTATACTGCATGTTAAAACCCACAATCTACAATAATAGTGATGAACCTCCCTAGAGGAAATTAGAACAAACATCAGGAGTACCAGGAGAATATGAGTAAAGAAAGGTTTCCGAGGACATATGCAAAGCTGTACTTTCTCCCCTTGTGTTCTCCAGCTCTAGCTGGGTCTCACACAATGTTATGGGTATCTCCTCAGCTTCCCTGAGAAAATCAGAAGTTGCAGATGTCAATACTGATAGTTGAGCCTTTGTAAACCCTGAGATTTCTTAACTGTTTAGCTTTCTTTTTCACAGTGTAACTTTAGCTTCCTTGCAATGTTAAAACATGTCCCTGAATTTATTTGACAAGGGTCACAATGACATTCAGATCTACCAGAGTAGTCAAGGCTAATTAGGAAATCCTTCTAGAACAGTTTGTCCTTACTCTATTGCACATTTGAAAGGAATCCTAAAGAAATTAGACATTCGTTCAGGCATTCCCCAGCATGTAGAGCTATTCTTGCTGGAAAACAATGTAAACCTTCATGGCACAATGATGGACAATGAGGTCCATCGGTATCATGTGGCTCAGCCATACAAAGCCACTATACTGAAGTGGACAGAACTTAACTCTAGACCATCAGTAGCAGACCACCAGAGGACCCTCAATCTACAACGGCAATATTAGCCAATCGTAACAAAATCTAAAGGACTGGAAAACTGGAGTGGTAGTAAAAATACCAGAACAGACCTGTTAGCTGGACCCCATAAGGTGCTACATGGCCTCTATGTGTGATAAAAGATCTCACCTGTATTGACATAAACTGCCTGCTTCCTTACAGACAAGGCTGCACCCACTTATACCTATTCCACCAAAAAATATGGTGAGTTGTACAGAAGCATAAAAGATTGACACACTTCATTAAAAGTAGTTGGTCACCAGGAGCCTTGTAGGGCTAGCTAAGCGGAACATAATAATACCTTTCACTTAAGAGATACGCTGTTTTACTCTGGAGAAAAGGTACTTTTAATACATATGCACATGAGCAGATAAGTGCACTGAGGATAGGGCCAAGTTACTCTGCACCGTTGCTCAACCCCCCCTTTGCCGGCCCCTCCACACAAACCATTCCCAATCCCTCCGGGGCCGAAGCTCCTGCAAGGGACTGGGACAAGTGGCAACCCTCAGCCGAAGCCAAGGGTACGCCCATCTATGCTGCCGGCTTTCGCCTAGGCTGCCACCCAAGGCGTCATCCAGGAGCTTCAACAAGGTCTGGACTCTCCCTGGAGGGAGAGCCCAAGGGGTTTAGCAGGGGGGTGAGGAACCAATATGGCCACAAAAACCCCCCTGAACCTCAAGGAGGGGGTACCCGTAAGGGCGCCGCAACCCTGAAAATCCTAGTGAACACTACAATGTACACAAGAAACCTAGGTAAAAGATGTACACAAGTAACCTGGGTAAAAGATTTGGGGGGTACCATCTCTCCTTAGGGAGAGAGCACCTTAAATTAGAGTGAGGAGACTTATAGGCCATACAGGCTCCTCTGGAATCCTGAGAAGAAAGGAATACAAATGAGCTCTTAACAAGTTCTGCCTATTTAAAGGGTTTGTTAAGAGCTCATTAGCATCCCTTTATTCCCAGAATACCAGAGAAGCATGTATGGCCTATAAGTCTCCTCACGCCAACTAAGGCGCTCTTTGCCCAAGGAGGGGATAGTACCCCCTGACTTAGGCCTCTCACCCAGTTATGCCAGTTCTCTCTGCTCTACAGATGAGGTGCTGACTTATTTAATATCAGTCATGTCTCAAGACCTATTTAAAGGGTTGAACATTGACTAACAGGATAGCTGCCTTATATCTAGTGGCATCAGAGGCAGAGCTTGTTAAGAGCTCATTCATTCCTTTCTTCCCTGCGTAAAAGATGTACACAAGTAACCTGGGTAAAAGATGTATACAAGTAACCTGGGTAAAAGATGTTGTAAGAAGGTACAAGGAATCATCGTAGATGATAGATACGAGTCACCGAGGTTCTTGGCCTCAGTGGAGTAAGAGACGTTTTTTATGTGTCTGCAGCAGTTGCTGTTTGACACCTTACACTTAGTATGGCTTTATAGCTGATACGTGACGGCTCTTACTGGGAGTAGTCAAAGTGCTGGTTGGGTGACTACTCCCCATGTTCCAGGCCGGGTTTTACCAGGCCTAAAAACCAGCCAGCACTGCCAGGTGAGGAGAATTATCACAGTCTGATAGTGGAGCTCAGGAGGTGTGTGTGCTGAGGCTTGTGCCATGCTGGAGGGCTGAGACCCGTCTGTAAGGGAAATAGGCCACCTAAAAGCCTGCTATGGACTGCTGGAGGCAGAACTGCCAACAAGGTAATTTTTGCCATGTGGACTTTCCATTGTGTGTGAATTAACACCAAGACTGCAAAGTAAAATATTTATTTTTGCTTTATGTGTGAATAAAACACGGAAGTTTGATTTAAGAACTGGTAATTTACCTCTGTACTGCGTCTGCACACCCTGTCTACCAGAGCGAATCCCCACAATTGGTGGAGGATGCGGGTAAGAGCAGTGAGGCTGGTGTAAACGCAGATATTTTTGAGTTCTGCATTTTTCCAGGCATGGTTGTATGTCGTACATTAAACCAGCTGTATTACAACCAGTGCCCCACGACAAAATGGAGGCTGTTGTGAAGGCCCTCATGGAGGCTAATCTGCAGCAGCGGGAGACAAACCTGCACCAATGAGAGGCTAATAAGCAGCAGCAGGAGACCGGCCAGTTGCTGCTACAACATGTGATGGCTTTGCAGACAGCAGGAGCAACCCCGAATGTCCACGATGCCCGGAAAGCAGTCCGTGACGCGATTCCTAAGATGACACCTGCAGACGACATAGAAACCTACCTGGCGATGTACGAGAAAGTGGCCCTCAGGGAGAAACTACCCCGAGACCAGCGGGCTGAGGTCGTCGCTCAGTTTCTGGCATCCCATTCCCAGCGAGTGTTTTTCGACTTGCCGGACGATCAAGCGGCCGACTACCAAAAAGTAAAGGGTGAGATTTTGGCAAGACTGGGGGTGAATGTGTTGGTCCGGGCCCAGCGGGTACATCAGTGGGGGTTTAAGCCGACAGAGCCTGCGAGACCCCAGTATTTTAACTTATTCCACCTCTTGCTAAAGTGGCTACAGCCTGATGTGCTGAGTCCCACGGCTATGCTGGATAGACTATTGGTCGATATGTTCTGGAGGGCTCTGCCATCCCCTTTCCAGCACTGGATCGGCCAGGTGTCTCCTAGCAATGCTCTAGAAATGGTGGACCTGGTGGAGTGCCACGAGGCTACTAACAATCTTACGAGGGGTTCTTTTGGGAGGGGGGCAGTCAAACCCTGTAAATCTCCATTCTAGACCTGGTGACTTGTACCAGCCAAACCCACTCGGGATATACCCCCTACATAGTCTGCTGGCGGTGTGAGGAGCCTGGCCATGTAAGAGCTGACTGTCCACATCAGGTGGAAATCATGGATACTAACTATGGCTACCGTCAGTCGTTATATGCCAGGAAGTTGTGTGCAGCAGGTATCCCAGAAACTCTAAAACCACTTGTGCCAGGTGGAAGTGGGAGACACTCCAGCGGAGGCTCTGCTGGACTCAGGGAATCTGGTGTCCCTAGTAAGGGCTCCCCTGGTACGGTCCACAGGGTATACTGGCCGGAAAGTCGGGGTCATGTGCATCCATGGAGACTTAAAAGACTATCCCACCTCCCTAGTGTCTCTAACCACAGGGGCCGGCAGGTGGACTCACGAAGTGGCAGTTGCCATGAATTTACACTATGAACTTATAATAGGGAGAGACTTCCCGGGCTTCCCGGCACTGTGGCCTGCTACGAGAGTGACTGATACCTATGAGACAGGGGTAACCCCAGCAGAGTGGCCTAGCCCCAGGGGGAGGCCAGAACCCTGGGAACCCAAGGCCGAAGGGCCAGCAATAGAGGTGACTGCCACTTCGGTGGAAGAGGGGGAGACAACACCACTGAGTGCGATGATGGGAGACGTGAAGGACTTGCAGCCGGGGCCTGAGCTGGCATACCTCAATGTCTCCGGGGATAATTTTGGTACGGCACAAGACCGGGACCCCACCCTATCCCAAGCCTGGGAAAATTTATTAATAGTAGATGGTGAACCACAACAAGCTGGGGCAGAGTTGGAGTTCCCCTGTTTTGTGGTTCATCAGGATATGTTGTATCAGGTAAACCAGCTGTGGGGTGAACCCATTGAACAGTTGGTGGTGCCCCATTCTTATCGCAAGCTCGTGTTAGAGTTAGCCCACCAACATGCTCTCGGGAATCATCTGGGAATGCAGAAAACACAGGACCGCATTCTACAACAGTTTTACTGGCCCAGTGTGTTTACGGAGGTGGACGAATTCTGTGAGTCCTGCCTGACCTGCCAAACAACTAGCCCCCAGCACCTTTTCCACAGTCCCTTGATACCTATCCCGATCATCGAGATACTGTTTTAGCGTATCACTATGGACCTCGTAGGCCCAGTACCGAAGTCCGTTTGAGGACACCAACACATCTTGGTCGTCCTAGACTACACCACTCGGTACCCGGAGCAAATGGAAATGTTCTCCCGAGCGGAGCTACCTAAAGAGGTTCTGACTGACCAGGGGACCCCTTTTATGTCTAAGGTCATGAGGGAGCTCTGCAAGTTGCTGCATATCAAACAGTTACAGACGTCCATTTACCATCCGCAAACGAACGGTCTGGTTGAAAGGTTTAATAAAACATTAAAAACCATGTTAAAAAGGGTGGTGTCTAAAGATGCGAAGGACTGGGACCTTCTTCCGCCCTCTCATGTTCGCTGTGCGAGAGGTGCCCCAGGCTTCTACTGCATTCTCGCCCTTCGAATTGCTATATGGCAGACATTGCGGTTTGTTGGATGTAGCCAAAGAGGAGTGGGAACAGCAACTCACTACGCATAGAGGTGTCCTTAAATATGTTACCAAGATGCAATACCAGATAGAGACCATTTTGCCCCTTGTCAGGGAGCATATGGAGTCCACGCAGCGAGCCCAGAGTCGGATCTATGATCGGCAGGCTCGGGACCGGATCTTTAACCCGGTTGATCGGGTTTTGGTTCTGGTGCAGAGCATGGACAGTAAGTTCCTGTCCAGGTGGCAGGGGCCCTACAAGGTACTTGAAAAAATTGGAGAAGTAAATTACTCAGGAGGCCAGGGAGTTTATTAGTCGGAACACGGATGTGTTTTCGGATCTCCCTGGACGCACTTCCACAATTCGGCATGACAGTCACTGAGCCTCAGGCAATAGTCCGGCTAAAAACATACCAGATACCCGAGGCTCGGCGACAACCATCTCAGAGGAAGTGCAGATGATGCTGAGGCTAGACGTCATTGAGGAGTCTAAAAGTGAGTGGGCTAGTCCTATAGTGCTAATACCCAAGCCAGAAGGGACACTCCGGTTCTGTAACGATTTTCGTAAACTGAATGATATTTCCAAATTCGATGCATATCCTATGCCTCGGGTGGATGGGCTTATCAAGAGGTTAGGACAAGCCCGGTATTTTTCTGTTTTGGACCTCGCGAAAGGGTACTGGCAGGTGCCCTAACGGAGGCTACCAAAGAGAAAACTGCCTTCATCACACCTGAAGGGCTGTATCAGTACATGGTGCTACCCTTTGGTCTGCATGGTGACTTATGGACACTGTGCTGCATCCACATCGTCGATACGCTTCTGCTTACCTGGACGATATTGCCATCCACAGTACCGATTGGGAAAGTCACTCACCCAAAGTGCAGGCTGTAGTGGACTCCCTTCGGAAGGCGGGACTAACCGCTAACCCCCAAAAATGTGCAATAGGGTTAGAGGAGACAAAACCTGGGGCATGTCATTAGGTGCGGAGTCATCAACCCCCAAGTGAACAAAATAGAGGCAATACGGAATTGGCCCCGACCTACCACCTCTAGACAAGTAAAGTAATTCCTAGGAATGATAGGCTTTTACATGAGATTTATTCCCCACTTTGCTACTGTAGCTGCGCCATTGACAGGGTTATTGAAGGGACGCAAGTCAGTGATGTTTCAATGGAATGACCGGGCGGAAGATGCTTTCTCCACTTTGAAGTCGGCCCTTTGTAGGTCCCCGGTTTTGGTGACGCCCGACTTCAAACGGGAATTCATAGTGCTGTACTGTCTTCGGAAGTCAACGGGGAGGAGCATCCCGTTGTCTTCCTAAGCCGCAAGCTCACCTCAGCCGAGACCTGGTACAGTATAGTGGAGAGAGAGTGCCTGGCTATCAAGTGGGCAAAATCAAGTCTCTCCACTATTATTTGTTGGGGAGAACATTCCGCTTGGTGACCGACCACTCCCATCTCAAGTGGATGAGCCAGGCCAAAGAGAGGAATACCAGGTGGTTCCTGTCCTTACAAAACTTTACGTTCTCCATAGAACACAGGGCAGACCGGTTGCAGGGAAACCTGCAAATCCCCCACAATGTATCTGTATGAATCTGGGTAAGAGATGTACACAAGTAACCTGGGTAAAAGATGTACACAAGTAACCTGGGTAAAAGATGTACACCTGTAACCTGGGTAAAAGATGTACACCTGTAACCTGGGTAAAAGATGTACACCTGTAACCTGGGTAAAAGATGTACACCTGTAACCTGGGTAAAAGATGTACAATGTAACCTGGGTAAAAGATGTACAATGTAACCTGGGTAAAAGATGTACAATGTAACCTGGGTAAAAGATGTACAATGTAACCTGGGTAAAAGATGTACACAAGTAACCTGGGTAAAAGATGTATACACTAATCCTTTAATAGACACAAAAAAAATAAAAAAAAGGGTGCCTTTGAGTATTCATATTACTCAAAAAGTGCAAATAATATAATTTATGAAATCATTTCAAACAATCATGTTGCTAAATACTTAATGTAGATTGAGTTTCTGATCGGATATATTCCCCAACCCTGGAGCTCCTGTGTGTACTGTGCATCTAGTGCTGATAATCTGGCAGATCAGGGCACATAACCTACAGCCACAATCACAATTCTCAAACTATGTGTCCATCTACTACAGCACAGCTTTAATGCTTTCTATACCATACATGTAACATACATACAGCTGTTGAGCATCGCATCCCGCACTCAATGTTCCTTAATTCCTTGTGTGGATGATTCCTTGGTGGGTGAGACATTTCAATGAGGTCTTTTGCATGAATGGGTGTGCTCAAGTGTCTATAAGCCTCCATTAGTTACACTTCCCACAGCAGATTTAACCCTCTTCTGGGACATTTATAGCATTCATGGTTTTCCATACAAGACAACATAACAGCCGAATAATAAGCTCTCTCTCTGTGGCCTAACCCTAGGCTACCAGACAACCACAACACAATGTATTCAGACCTCCGGATTACACAAAACATGGCGTTAAAGGCGCAACACATAGAACTGAAGATAAGACGTCCATTGTAGCTGGGAATGAAGAAGGCAGCAACCTACAATCGTTCTGCACAAAGGTCGTCTCACATAGTCTCATAATATGTCAACCAATTAATCCCATATAAAGCGGGTGCCCCGGGCTATGACTGCCTAATTGTAGAGTACGCACTGTATATTCATAATAGGGAGCCAACACAACCCACATAAATCATTTGCATTCACAGCTCATCCTTACTCTTCGCTCTATAAAACAAGTCGAAAGGGACGTTTTCAACTGTTGAAATAGCAACAAAAAAACAATTATTGACATAGGGCCTGCATTGTCTTTGCTGTATTTTTACGACTTTCACTTACTGGGGTCTACACTCTAGATTGTAGGTGGGGCATTTATCTTCAGTGATGTGTATGGGGGCAGCCCGATTGTCCTCTGATTAATTACCACCACCAGAGGTGCAGTAAACATGCATGCTCGGTCATTGTTTTTGGGAGATTCAAGGGGATAGCCGTCAGCTGAACTCATGAACTTTTCAGACATTTTTCTTTTCCCTGTAATTTTACCTTTGAAATTATATGGCTATGCATGTTCCTCTGAATTCTTAAAGGGGTTGGTCAGTTTCCTATATTGATGAGCTATCCTCATGATAGGTCATCAATATCAGATCGGCAGGGTTCTGACGCCTGGCTCCCCCACGATCAGAAAATGCAGCAATCCAACGAGCGCTGCCTTCTCTTCACTGTTCACCGTCGACATCACAGTGTCAAGCAGGTGTAATTACAGCTCTTCCGTCACCCCTTTCATATCAATGGGAGCAGAGTGTAACTGCACCTTCCCATTTAAGTAACTGGGGGCGGAGGAACTGTAATTACACCTGCTCGTCGCGGACATAGCAAACACTGACGAGAATGCAGAGCTTGTACAAGCTCTGCGTTCTCTTCAAACAGCTGATCGGCAGGGCTGCCGGGATCGGACCTCCACCCATCTGATACTGGTCATCAAAATCGGAAACTGACCAATCCCTTTTTGGCATATATGTATTCTAAGCTGGATTCCTCGTCCTGTGCATGTAAATGGGGTTTCCGCAGCATTAGCTGCAGAAATAAGTAGTATGTTACTTATTTCAAGCAGAAAACAAGATTAGCTGAATGAAAGACAATGATGTCCAATCCTCGTGTGAACCTGGTGCATCGCAAATCCACTGCGAAAATCTGAACTTTATCCTCGGATATCTGCTGTGGAAAATGCACGTCTTTTCAAGGTACACTAATTCAATAACTTTAAAAAAAAATTAGAAGCATTGATATTAATAAGTAAACAGACACACTAATACACATATGAAGGCAATATTGAAAATCAAGTATACACTGTACCTCCTCCTGTAGTGAATCCATCTAGTGATGCCTGTTTTTTGTAACTCCAGGGGTGCATGGGGCTTACAATCTAAAAATGAGCCACAAAAACATAAAGAAACATGAAATCACCATTTCACCATGAGATCTCTATAGCTCTGTTCGCAATATCGTCAGAGATGTTATTTAAAATATGTAAATTTAGGCTTAAGTGCACTAAAGGTGGGCCCTAGCAACTCCGTGCACTTTAGCTTCTCCTCTGCTTTCCTGGACACTCCTCCCTCCACTTGAACAACAGGACCAGCCATCCAGGTGGTAGGAAGGAGTGTTCATGGAGCAGAGGAGTTAAAGGGGTTCTGCACTTTCAATTAACTGATGATCTATCCTCTGGATAGATCATCAGCTTCTGATCGGCGGGGGTCCGACACCCGGGACCCCCGCCGATCAGCTGTTTGAGAAGGCAGAGGCGCTCCAGCAGCGCCGCGGCCTTCTCACTGTTTACCGCTGGCCCGCCCGCCCACTGACGTCACGACTTGTATCAACTAGAGTGGGCGCGGCTAAGCTCCATTCAAGTGAACAGAGCTTAGCCGCGCCCACTACTAGTTGATACAAGTTGTGACGTCAGTGGGCGGACGGCCCGGCGGTAAACAGTGAGAAGGCCGCTGCGCTGCTGGAGCGCCGCTGCCTTCTCAAACAGCTGATCGGCGGGGGTCCCGGGTGTCGGACCCCCGCCGATCAGAAGCTGATGATCTATCCAGAGGATAGATCATCAGTTAATTGAAAGTGCAGAACCCCTTTAAGGCTCACAGAGTGGCTAAGGCCCACCCTTGGTGCACTTAAAGGGGTTGTCCAGGTTCAGAGCTGAACCTGGACATACCTCCATTTTCACCCAGGCAGCCCCCCTGACATGAGCATCGGAGCAGTTCATTCTCCGATGCTCTCCTTTGCCCTGCGCTAAATTGCACAGGGCAAAGGCATTTTTTTGAGTTCCGGTGACGTACCGGGGCTCTCTATGGGGCTGACAGGAAGCCCGGTGACGTCACCGGCACTGATGGGCGGGATTTGGCTCTGCCCTAGCCAGTAAAACGGCTAAGGCAGAGCTAAAGCCCGCCCCTCAGAGCCGGTGACGTCACCGAACACACCGCTGGGCGGAAGTTACCGCCCGGCAGTGTGTTATTGAAAACACAAGAGCCTGTGCCCTGCGCGATCTAGCGCAGGGCACGGGAGCGCATCGGAGCATGAGATGCTCCGATGCTAGGCTCAGGGGGGCTGCCGGGGTGAAAATAAGGGTAAGTCCGGGTTCAGCTCTGAACCCGGACAACCCCTTTAAAGGCTATGTACACCTTTGGGGGCAATTTATTTTTATTATTGCATTGTACTTATTTTGAGCTAAAAATCTTTTTTTCAATTGATCTTTATTAAAAATATGAAATCCTTTTTTGTGGGGCTGACATGCTCTAGCAGCAGCTTATACATTTTTTGTCTTTTCGGACATCCGAAGAGCAGATGGGCTCCTTATCGCTGCTCTCTCACATTATAAACACTCATTAAAGCTCAATCCTCATCTTACTGATAAGAATGTGGATTAAATAAGTGTTTATGACCTCTTAGTAGTTTAGAGATAAGGGTTATTAGATGACTGGCACAAAGTGAAAGTACCAGTCACACAGTTAGAAAAACTGTTAACCCTTTGTGACAGAATGGCTAAAAAAAATTAATAAAGGCCAATTGAAAATATGATTTTAAGCCAAAAATGAGTAAAATGCAATCATAAACAAAAATTGCCTCCAATTATGTACATAGCCTTAAAGTCCAATTTTGCATATTGGACTGAGCTAGGAAAGTATGACCAGGTGCCATCACACAATCTATATGATCTTCCTGTATGTGGCAGGAACTTGACGACATCAAGAAATTGTGGAAAACATTCTGATCAAACTCAATTACTCTCAGATACTGTATCCCATTAAAGGGGTTGTCCGGGTTCAGAGCTGAACCCGGACATACCTCCATTTTCACCCAGGCAGTCCCCCTGACTTGAGCATCGGAGCAGTTCATGCTCCGATGCTCTCCTTTGCCCTGCGGTAAATCGCGCAGGGCAAATACATCTTCAGGAGTTCCGGTGATGAACCTGGCTCTCCATGGGGCTGCCAGGAAGCCCGGTGACATCACCGGCACTGATGGGCAGGCGTTAGCACAGATGGGGCAGCACTAAAACACGGCCATCAGAGCCAGTGACGTCAACAAACACTCCGCCCGGCAGTGAGTTATTGTAAAAAAAAAGAGCCCGTGCCCTGTGCGATCTAGCACAGGGCAAGGGAGCGCATCGGAGCAGGAGATGCTCCGACACTAACATCAGGGGGCTGCCTGAGTGAAAATATGGGTATGTCCGGGTATGACCCTGGACAACCCCTTTAAGGGAAACAGAGAAATATATTATTGTTAAGGTTAAAGAGGAAATTGCTGATAAAGGACAGTTTCCCAGGGAGGAAACTATTTACAACATGAAATAATTGGGGAGTAGGGGGTGCATGACACCAGCCTGGATTTTGGAATAAAATGTTCCGAGCAGTCAGTGGGTTCAGGACGTGAACAGAATGCGATATGTGTGCCGATTTCACCCTGTATAAGTCATCGGCTGGAACCAGGGTTGCCAACCCAAACTTTTCTTTTTTCTGCACAATTTATCTCAAAACCAACATTTTTTACGGACAAATTGGAAAAGCATAATGAATGATAAATATTATAAGTAATAAGTTTCTAGAGCTCAATGTACTGATTAGAACTCATTACCAGCACTTACTGTGAGCTGTAAAATGATGATGATTACCAAAAAAGAAAAAAAAAAATCAAATGAAGACGTGTTTTTTTTAACGGACACAGTTAAAAAATAAATTAATAATAATTTTTACAGGCTGTCCAGAAATTTCTGGACAGTTGGCAACCCTGGTGTGAACCCTTTGTACACGCACTACTGGCAAGTAAGCAATAATTATTTAGAGGCATAATGTATATGAAATGAACCGTCAGAGATACAGTGCCACATGGAACATAACAGTGCATGGTGAAGATTGGTACTGATCATGTGTATAAGGCTAAAGACATGTTAAGCGTGCCGGAGAAGTGTGTAATGCCTTTGTAAAGCACACTGACATGTCATAGGGCTGTAAAGCCTCATTCACACGTCTGTGTCCATGCTCAAATCCATGAGCAGGTGGTCAGTGATGTATCTGTGAAGCTGTCCGTGAAGGATCCGTGTTGGGTCCGTGTGTCCGTTTTTTGCTGTCCATGTTGCATCCGTGTTTCACTGACACCGAACAGCTAAAAAATTATTTTCAAAGCATCTCTTCTTAATGATCCGTGAAACACAGATGGCATACTTGTTGCACCTGTGCTTTTCACGGACCCATAGGCTATAATGGACGTGATGGATCCGTGAACACAGACAAAATGGAGCATGCATCCGTGCAAATAAAACAGACCACGGACCGTGCTAAAACACTGATGTGTGAATACACACATTAAAATGAATGGGGACGTGTGCTGTCGGTGGAGAACAAGTACAGCACACGTGTGAATGGGGCTTAATGGTGCTGTTATATTGGGAGAGTTACACCATACAGTCATACCTTGCGAAGAGCCTAGAAGCTGCAGGTTTAACTTTCCCCTGAATATCTTCTGACAGCTATAATGCCAAATAATTAGGCTGCAGTTTTCAAAACCATGACCTCGAGTAAAACCATGCCTATATCTTGAGCATCGAGTCTGACCACTAAATGCATGCTTTTAACAAGGCCAAGACTGGGGAGAATATTAAGCAAGGGTCTGTGCTGCATTTCTTTAGACCAGACAGGTCACCAGCATTGGTTCTTGAGGACTAAAGCATCTCAGACTCACACCACTGTGAAGATACTGAACATAACAGACGAGGCCCAAAGGGTACTGAATTGACTTACGATGAGCCCATAGACGTCTGCAGAACTGGAAATTTAGAATTTTATATTGCAAGTCAGAACAATAGGAATAAATCCATGAAAACACATTGTTCTCTTTAGCTTGTAGAAAACTTAAACTAAAATTCCTATGTAGACTTCTTCAGCAGGCAGCCATTTTGCATGTCCTCATGCACACGACCATGTTTTTCATTCATGTGCTCTCCTCATTTTTTGCAGACAGCACAGTTCATTTCTATCGATGTGTTATTCCGTTCCTCGGATTATAGAGCATGCCCTATTCCTTGGCGGATGAGAACAGACTTTTCTACGGATGGGAGTGAGAAAAACACAAAATGCACCTGGAAGATATCCAAAATACAGGCACAGTCGTGTGCATTAGGCCTTATGCACACAAACGTATTTTCTTTGCGTCAGTTCCGTTTTTGACTGTATTCAGAACCATTCATTTCAATGGGTCCGCAAAAAAAAAAAAAAAACTGAAGTTACTCCATGTGCATTCTGTTTCTGTATGTCCGTTCCGCAAAAAAACATGTCCTATTATTGTCCGCATTACGGACAAGGATAGTACTGTTCTATTAGGGGCTAGCTGTTCCGTTCTGCAAAATATGGAATGCACACGGATGTCATCTGTATTTTTTGTGGATAAGTTTGTTTTTTTGCAGACCGCAAAATACATACGGTCGTGTGCATAAGACCTTATAGTGAACAAAAGCAGATATTTCCAAAATTCAAGAGATCAGCACTTACTGTTATTTTCGCTTTATAGGATGTATTTTTTTCCCTCCAAAATTGGAGGGAAAATAGCATTGCGTCTTATAAAGCGAATTCTAGTAGTCGTTTCCATCTTGGAAGCACACAGTAGCATGTACTAGGCGTGAGGAACAGCGAGAGAAACACTGCTAGCGCTGGTTGCACTGATTGTTCCCTCTTCCTCTCCCGGCCCATGCTGCACTGTCCTGACTGCGTACAGTGTTAGTACCTAGTGCGCGCACTACGACCTGACGCTGTGTAATGTCAGCTCACAGTGCAGAGCGGGCCCAGAGAAGACCAGGGAGTGGTGAGTGCAGGTCGCCCTCTGGAAAGGTAAGTCTATTTAGTTATTTTTGGAACGATCAGAGGGTCTGAAATGTGTTTCTTATCTGAGTTTCTGATATGGGAATCCAATTTTGCATATTGGACTGAGCTAGGAAAGTATGACCAGGTGCCATCACACAATCTATATGATCTTCCTGTATGTGGCAGGAACTTGACGACATCAAGAAATTGTGGAAAACATTCTGATCAAACTCAATTACTCTCAGATACTGTATCCCATTAAAGGGGTTGTCCGGGTTCAGAGCTGAACCCGGACATACCTCCATTTTCACCCAGGCAGTCCCCCTGACTTGAGCATTGGAGCAGTTCATGCTCCGATGCTCTCCTTTGCCCTGCGGTAAATCGCGCAGGGCAAATACATCTTCAGGAGTTCCGGTGATGAACCTGGCTCTCCATGGGGCTGCCAGGAAGCCCGGTGACATCACCGGCACTGATGGGCAGGCTTTAGCACAGATGGGGCAGCACTAAAACACGGCCATCAGAGCCAGTGACGTCAACAAACACTCCGCCCGGCAGTGAGTTATTGTAAAAAAAAAAGAGCCCGTGCCCTGTGCGATCTAGCACAGGGCAAGGGAGCGCATCGGAGCAGGAGATGCTCCGACACTAACATCAGGGGGCTGCCTGAGTGAAAATATGGGTATGTCCGGGTATGACCCTGGACAACCCCTTTAAGGGAAACAGAGAAATATATTATTGTTAAGGTTAAAGAGGAAATTGCTGATAAAGGACAGTTTCCCAGGGAGGAAACTATTTACAACATGAAATAATTGGGGAGTAGGGGGTGCATGACACCAGCCTGGATTTTGGAATAAAATGTTCCGAGCAGTCAGTGGGTTCAGGACGTGAACAGAATGTGATATGTGTGCCGATTTCACCCTGTATAAGTCATCGGCTGGAACCAGGGTTGCCAACCCAAACTTTTCTTTTTTCTGCACAATTTATCTCAAAACCAACATTTTTTACGGACAAATTGGAAAAGCATAATGAATGATAAATATTATAAGTAATAAGTTTCTAGAGCTCAATTTACTGATTAGAACTCATTACCAGCACTTACTGTGAGCTGTAAAATGATGATGATTACCAAAAAAGAAAAAAAAAAATCAAATGAAGACGTGTTTTTTTTAACGGACACAGTTAAAAAATAAATAAATAATAATTTTTACAGGCTGTCCAGAAATTTCTGGACAGTTGGCAACCCTGGTGTGAACCCTTTGTACACGCACTACTGGCAAGTAAGCAATAATTATTTAGAGGCATAATGTATATGAAATGAACAGCGAGAGAAACACTGCTAGCGCTGGTTGCACTGATTGTTCCCTCTTCCTCTCCCGGCCCATGCTGCACTGTCCTGACTGCGTACAGTGTTAGTACCTAGTGCGCGCACTACGACCTGACGCTGTGTAATGTCAGCTCACAGTGCACAGCGGGCCCAGAGAAGACCAGGGAGTGGTGAGTGCAGGTCGCCCTCTGGAAAGGTAAGTCTATTTAGTTATTTTTGGAACGATCAGAGGGTCTGAAATGTGTTTCTTATCTGAGTTTCTGATATGGGAATTTGATATGGGGGGTATCTGACCGGAGGTCTGATATGGGGGGTATCTGACCGGAGGTCTGATATGGGGGGTATCTGACCGGAGGTCTGATATGGGGGGTATCTGACCGGAGGTCTGAGATGGGGGGTATCTGACCGGAGGTCTGATATGGGGGGTATCTGACCGGAGGTCTGATATGGGGGGTATCTGACCGGAGGTCTGATATGGGGGGTATCTGACCGGAGGTCTGATATGGGGGGTATCTGACCGGAGGTCTGATATGGGGGTATCTGACCGGAGGTCTGATATGGGGGGTATCTGACCGGAGGTCTGATATGGGGGGTATCTGACCGGAGGTCTGATATGGGGGGTATCTGACCGGAGGTCTGATATGGGGGGTATCTGACCGGAGGTCTGATATGGGGGGTATCTGACCGGAGGTCTGATATGGGGGGTATCTGACCGGAGGTCTGATATGGGGGGTATCTGACCGGAGGTCTGATATGGGGGGTATCTGACCGGAGGTCTGATATGGGGGGTATCTGACCGGAGGTCTGATATGGGGGGTATCTGACCGGAGGTCTGATATGGGGGGTATCTGACCGGAGGTCTGATATGGGGGGTATCTGACCGGAGGTCTGATATGGGGGGTATCTGACCGGAGGTCTGATATGGGGGGTATCTGACCGGAGGTCTGATATGGGGGGTATCTGACCGGAGGTCTGATATGGGGGGTATCTGACCGGAGGTCTGATATGGGGGGTATCTGACCGGAGGTCTGATATGGGGGGTATCTGACCGGAGGTCTGATATGGGGGGTATCTGACCGGAGGTCTGATATGGGGGGTATCTGACCAGAGGTCTGATATGGGGGGTATCTGACCGGAGGTCTGATATGGGGGGTATCTGATCAGAGGTCTGATACGGGGGTATCTGATCAGAGGTCTGATACAGGGGTCTGATCAGAGGTCTGATACAGGGGTCTGATCAGAGGTCTGATACAGGGGTCTGATACAGGGGTCTGATACAGGAGTCTACTCGGAGGTCTGATGAAGATTGGGGGTTTAATTCAGGGCTCTGTTGAAAAATATTTTTTTCTTAATTTCCTCTCCTAAAAAAACCTATAGTTGCATCTCATAAGCTGGCGTGTCTTATAAAGCAAAAATACAGTATTCACTTCTGCAGCTGAATTATATTTCCCAGCAACAGTGTGTCAATAGAATTACCCTCTTCATTTTACATAATACATTTTCCAAAGCAATGTTCAGCATCATCTGTCTGGCTTTTGTTAATGCCAAGCTTAAAATTAGACAGATGTTTAACTGCCAAAGATGGGGGCAAAAGTAAAAAAAAAAATAATAATAAAAAAAAGTGAAAATTTATATTGTAGAAATAAGGATTACCGTAAATAAAAGTAAAGCAGGAAAAAACAAAACAAAACAAAAAAAAAAAAACGGTGTCTAATACCTAGTGGCAAAAAAGAAATAAACCAGGCAATACATACAAACGACACCAGATCCAATCTTACCTTGTCGAAGAAGTTGATATCACACAAGCATTTTCTGAAGAGCTGAATGTCCGCCTCCAGCGAGTGGTCAGAAGACTGACGCCGGGTTAATGTCAGCACTCCAGAGGACCAACAAAAACGTAAAAAAGAATCCTGATTGATTGTAGCGGTGCAGAAGTCAAGGGGAGGAAGCTCCTGAAAACTGGAGGTAATGGAAGGACATTAACAAGTGCACACAACGCCCCTGCAGCATTCATAAGTCAGTCGTCTGTTTAGGATCCAACGTGGGCACGTGTACAGGAGAGAAGGACTCTGCCTGCGCTCTGATCTCGTATAATGAGATGAACTCTGCTCATTATCCCCATGTAATGCAATTGGGATTACACGGCACTACCTAGCAGCACTCCTACTGACCGAGAGAGCAGATCCGGAGTGGACGGCTGACTGGTAATAACAGACAGTGCCTCGGGGGAGCCCCAGCATTGTTTAAGCAGGTATAAACAAGCCAGGCTTTCATAACAAAATGTACCAGTAGTCAGGGACACCCTCGTGTCATGCAAATGGCAACATCCCCGACAGGAATGACATAGGCTCTGCGCAAAGGAATTTCACTAAACTGGAGACTTTCTGGCCGGGCTGAATAGTTCAGACGCTGACTCTACAGAACCGGTCTACAAAATGCATCAGAAATACAGAAACGTTTGGAAGAAAAACAGGCAAGTCCTGGCTGAGGGCGCACAAGCAAAATAAAACGGCATAAACCATCCAAGACTAGGAACCTATTGCTTCTTCATTTGCATATAGTAAAACATAATGAACCATATGAACATGGGACCAACACAGATGCCTTCAGCTGCCAAGCGCCCATGTAACAGGTCAGCCAGTGTCAGATACAAATCTGCTGATAGAGGGCCTTTAAAGGATACACCAGGAGCTTTCTAGGTACATACAGCAAACAGGCACTGAGAACACAGGTGATTCAGCATAGGTAGACTGCTCTACAGGTGAGGAACCTGGGTGATAACACCTATGGGAGCTGTAATGGCAGCCATGATGGTTGTCATACTATCTAAGAAACAGCTTTTAAAGCAAATCTGTCAAAGGATTTATTTTGCCCTATCTGACGGCAGGAAATGATAGGGGAGAGAAGCTGAGCTCTGTGATATATAGGCTTATATGATTTGGAGCAGGACTTCTGAGTAAATCCTGAGAGGACTCCTAGGAGAGACAGCGAGAGTCCTGATTACCCCGCCCACACACAATGATTGACAGCTGTCCCTGCATCAGTCTGTGTGTACACAGAAGGCTGTCAATCATTGTGTGTGGGCGGGGTAATCAGGACTCTCGCTGTCTTTCCTAGGAGTCCTCTCAGGATTTACTCTGCTTTTTACTCAGAAGTCCTGCTCCAAATCACAAAAACCTATATATCCAAGAGCTTAGCTTCTTTCCCTCCATCATATTCTGATGTCAGACAAGGCAGCAGAAACCCTCTGATAGGTTCCCGCTATAGAACGTGAACGAACAGATAGACTGTAGGATATTTACTAGTGGTCTTTTTACCTTTGGGGGCTCTCCCGCTATGTATATATCACATTCTATAGCAATATCTGGTGCAATAAACAAATATAACCGGTCTGTGAGCGACTGAACCTGATTAGGTTTAATGAAGGACAGAACCATTCCCGATGACACAGGCTTCCCGCAGTGCAGGAGACATGCTGTCATTTACTGTAAATGGAGATAAATGACATAATTGCAGCTCGTGAAGTTTACAGGAGACCAAATGACCGTGTGCACAACCTACACTCAGCAGATGGACGCTTTCTAGACTGAATCCACGTTGGGGCTCCATGGCATGTGCCGCTACTACAAGACTTCTCTACGAGGAAGAAAGTCATGTGCAGCTTTCTGACCGTCGCCACAATCAGAATTGATGTGTCCCACCGTGGCCAGTGACTTTCTGCCCTATAGGAACAAAATAAAACCTGTTTATCCACGGCTCCAATCTGTAGGGGTCTCCTGGAGTAGCATTTCTATCAATAGACTGGCATAATGGCCATGCTGTGTAATAATCCATGGGCACTGATGGGCAGAATAACAGTCTGCTTAATTATTCTGCCCAATAAAATAAATTTAACCCCTTAAGGGCCACCCACTGTCTTCTGTTGTCGATGTTTTAGAGGGAGCACAGCGCTTCTGTGAGCACTCCCGCTCTACAAAATGAACTGTAACTAACAGCTCCGATTCTTACAGCGGCCAGGATCAGAGGTAGCTCCAAACCCAACTGTTAACCCTTTGATTGCCACAGTTTATGACCGCTTTATGATCTGTTCGAAGGCTGGGTAAGCCCTGTGCAGTCAGCCCTGGGGACCCAGAAAGGACTATTAGAGCTCACTGGTGTTACCCCAACACCAGCCTGTGCCATAGAGACACAGAGTGTAATGTATTAGCGTACAGGAGTATGTTAAATACATTATAAGTATTAAAGTATTTTGTAAGACAGTATTTCCTTAATGGGACTATTAAAAAAATTTAATAAAAATTTAAATAAAACTTGCAAAAAAAGAAATAAATTAAAGGGAACCTGTCACCTGGATTTTGGGTATAGAGCTGAGGACATGGGCTGCTAGATGGCCGATAGCACATCCGCAATATCCAGTCCCCAAAGCTCTGTGTGCTTTTATTGGGTCAAAACACTATTTGACAGATATGTAAATAAACCTTAGAGTAGTCCTGTCTGCTCCATGCTTCAGAGATGAGTCCAGCGTTCTCCGACTCTGAGCCCAGCACCGCCCCACATCCTCCGAATCTCCTCCTTGCTCCCTGACAAAGCTAGAACGCCGTAATCTCGCGATGCGCGAGCTAGCGCATATGCAGTTCGTTCCCTGAGGCTGATGCCAGCAGAGGGAAGGAACACTATGCAGACACTGTGCATGCGCTAGCTCGCGCATTGCAAGATTACGGCGCTCTAGCTATGTGACATCGGGGAGCAAGAAGGAGATTCGGAGTATGCGGAGCAGTGCTGGGCTCCGGAAACGTTAGTAACAGCTCCTTGGGCTTCTTACTTAGCTCATTTACACATATATATAAAATCGTTGTTGTTTTTTTACACAATAAAAGCACACAGAGCTTTGGGGAATGGATATTGCGGATGTGCTAGCGGCCATCTAGCAACCCATGTCCTCAGCTCTATACACAAAATCCCGGTAACAGGTTCCCTTTAAAGGATTATTTTACATAAAATACATTTTGTTGTGCATACATTAGGTAAAAAATACACTTAGGTAGAATACAAACAGGTATCCACATGACCAAAATAACCTGAACAACTCATTTAACAGGTTATCAAAGTGAAATGTGTACAGTGTAAACAATAAAGTAAAAAAAGGCAATGTCAAAAATGTATGGGCTCAGATGACCCGAAGTAAGTTATTCACGAAGCCGCGCGTGACTTCACTGAATAACTTCGCTAGTTGGTTTTTAAAGTGGAAAATCACTTTAAAACTTGAAACCGAACTCGGCTTCGGTTCTGACTGGTATCTTGGAACCAAAGCCAAGTTCAGTTTCAAGTTTTAAAGTGGTTTTCCACTTTAAAAATCAACTACCGAAGTTACACGTGACTTCGTGAATAACTTACTTTGGCTCATCAGAGCCAATACATTCTAATACTGTACGGAGATGAATCTCCGTACAGTATTATTCCAAAGTTTTGAACAAAGAGACTTTGGATGTAGCATCCAAAGCTTGCTTCGCTCAACACTAATGGAGAGGCAAAAAATAGCTGGTCATTAAGACTACCTGCGGATTACACTCGGTTTTTCCATGTGGATTCTCGTACGGAAAAACCGCAGCATAATACAGCACCAGCAAAGTGTATGAGATTAGATGAATCTCGAGCACCCTAAGCTTTTTCATTCCATGCAGATTCCGCATGGATTTTGAAATCTACAGCATATAAATTCTTTGTGGGGCTCTTTTGTGCAGATTTCACCCTTTTCTATACAGCAAAACCACTTCAAACCTCCAGCAAAAACTGCAACACATAACAGTACACACAGTAACACATACGTTGTGGCACAGATTTGGTGAGGAAACCACAGAAATCCATGCTGAATTTCTGGAAGACATCCCGCACCCATGTGCAGAGATAGCCTAAGGGGTTAATTCTCACAAACCCTTAAATCAGGGGTGCACAACCTGCGGCCCGGGGGCCACATGCGGCCCTCGATTCCATTCTTTGCGGCCCCAACCATATGGTAACAGATTTGTATGCCTATGTCTAGTGTCTGCTCACATGTATCTTTCATATATTTTCCCATTAGATGGGAGTACTAGAAGTGTAACCAGACATTAATTATATATACTGTATGTTTAATATGCCATAAATACAGTATTTCAGTTGGCAATACCTCCTTTAAGTTATATTTTCGGCCCTTGGAATTGGTTCAGGCTGACCATGTGGCCCCCAACTAGAAAAGGTTGGGCACCCCTGTCTTAAATCATTGAGACCCACCAAGATCTATTAATAAGCATCCTATAAAATCTGAATGGACCATACGTAGAATAAGATTTTTTTTATTTTTTTTTATTTTTATTTTTTATAATTCAATCCTGCAGATGCTGTAAACTTAGGGTATGTCTACGTATCGATTTTGGCAGTGATCAAGAATCGCAGTGTTGCGGGGCTACAACAGGAATGAATGGGGTTGCAGCACAACTCTGACGTTTCCTGTGACTACAACACGCAAATCCCCAAAAATCCAGCAGTGTGGAATTTTTTGCAATTCGCGTGTTGTGGCCACAGCAAGCGTGGAAGTTGCGCCACAACCTCATTTATTCCTATGGCAGCTCTGCTACACTGCGATTCTTGGTCGCACAACATCACTCGCAGCTAAAATTGCCCTGTAGACATACCCTAAGACAGGCTGCCTAAACCTGCGCCAGATTTATCACAGTGCAACGCATCTATCTAAGATCCATCAAATTGTACCTGAAATGTGTTAAACTTCCCCAAATTTTGCCGCAATTTACAAGTGTCTAGACACACTCACATTACTTTCACACTCGCGTTTCCGTTTAGTCCTCATGCAGTCTGAAGGGAAAGAGATCCGTTCAGGATGCATAAGGACGTCTTCCGTTCCGGCAGCATTCCGTTTTGTGACCAGACACAAAACCTCTGCAAGCTGCGGTTTTGTGTCCGGTCATAACGGAGAAAAACGGATCAGTCACTGAAAACGATGTAAGTCAATGGTGACGGATCCGTTCTTTTTCAGAGCCTAAAAAAAAACAGATCCATCACATTGACTTTCAATGTATTTACTGACGGATCCGTTTGCTTCCGTTTTGATTTCACACGACCGCATTCTACCATGCAAAATCAAAACGGAGCCTTTTAATTCCGGTATGGAGATCTTCTGCCGGATCTCAAAAACGGAATTAACAACGCAAGTGTGACAGTATCCTTAGTAAATGTGGGCCACCATGTGTGGCCATCATGCAGGCACATAATGGGTTGGCACAGTCATAAAGCAGTTCCTTAGAAGATATTATACCTTACTTGTCTGAGCATTGCCTGTTACAGACAACCACCCAGGAGATCCGCCCGTTGTACCCAGTCCAGCTTGATGCAGGAAAGCCGCAGCCATTATGCAGCAAGTATGGCTTTTCATGGTATTAATCAATCCATTCATTCTTAACATATAAATAGTGGTCCCAAGAAGGTAGGACTTCTCTCTAGGACATCCAAATGCACTAATAGTGTATAGATTATGGAAGGGTTGTCCTCCAGGCATGTCATAAACATCAGACTCTCATGGAACTCCCATTCAAGTCAATTCATGGTGTGCCCCAACCCAGTTATAAAATTAGAATGGTGGCCAAAAATACGTAGCTGATCTACTCACTTCTTTAAAACCTGGACCAATTTCGTGTGACCGTGACGTATAGCAACCTCTACAGGGGTCTCCCCTTCTTTGTTCACTCTACTTAGTGCAGATGTCCCACCAGGAAGATGCAGGAGGTACTGTGATAGCTCTGTCAATCCCCATCTCACTGTAAGATGAAGCAGGGTTTCATGGCAAAGGCTGTCTGCAAGATAAATATAGAGATTTATTATAGCACATCATTGGTCAGATTCATTACGGATATATCTCTAGACACTGTTATATAAGGCACTTATTAGGTCACGCCTACAACATGGTGTAACAGGGGTTTACTGATGGAAGTCCTGGAAGATGTTGTCAGCAACCACCTGCCACAGAAACCCAACAGTTTATATGTTCTGACCCTGGCCGTTACTGCTGAATGTCACTTGACGGACATTACAGATTGCTATTCTTGTTATGGGCTTTTACCCATTCAGACTGGAAGATTCTTGTTGAACAACGCTTTTCACGGTTTAATGTGTATGACTGACCCATAATGAGAAAGTGAAGGCAACATTTTAGACATCTTTGCAAATTTATTAAAAAAGGAAAAACTAACATTTCCAGTGGACATAATTATTCAGAGCCTTTACTATGACAATTGAAATTTATCTCTGGGGGCCTCAGATTTCTCTTGACCATCTTTGAGATGTTTCTACACCTTGGTTGGAGTCCACCTGCATGCAGTTGATTATATAGGTTTTGGACACATCCCTGTATACATAAGGTCTCACAGCTGACAATGCTTATCAGAGCAAAAGCCATGAGAAGGAAAGAACTGCCTGTAGAGCTCAGAGACAGGATTGTGTGGAGGCACAGATCTGGTGTAGGGTACAAATAATACTGCTGCACTGAAAGGTTCCAAGAGCATAGTGGTCTATTTTATTCTTAAATGGAAGAAGTTTGGAACAACCAGGACTCTTCCTAGAGCTGGCTGCTCCACCAAACTAAGCAATCAGGGAGAAGGGCCTTGGAAAGAGAGGTGACCAAGAACCTAGCAGTCACTGTGTGACTTCCAAAGGTCCTGTGTGCAGATGGGGACTGGAACATGGAGACACTGGAGGCAGTGTGGAGGACTGGAGCGGCAGGGAGCAGTTAGGTATTAGAGAGGCAGCCTGCTGGCAATACCAAAAAACTCATTATACCAGGAGAACTCTTTAAGGCTCCATTATACATGAAAATATCAGGAATAAACATTCGTACAAATGCCCATTCCCAATAATTGCCCTGTGTAACCGCGACATTGAAAACCTGATGAAGGAGAAAAGGCTTGTTAAATCAGGTGTAAGCACCACTAAAGCGGCACTCAAAATCATCAATTTTGGGCAGTGTCCTATATAAGCAGGGATATGTTGCCCAAAAACAAGGAATCTGTATGGGTCAAGCAATTTCAGGAGCTATTGTACGTGTCCATACAGGGCAGGTGATTGCTTCATGTAAATGCAGCTCTAACTTTCGCTCATGATCAGGCTATTATCTGGAACAAATGGTTTCTTCCCAATAATTGCCTGGTCAGTCTGCCCATGTAACGTGGCCTTTAGATACTTTTATGCCTTAGGATAAATCATTCTGTATAAACTCAGCCTTAGACGAGAGAGAAAATACTGTACACAATTATACACATATTGCACCTTTATCATCGGTACAAGCTATGGAAAACAGTCGATAACTTTGTAATGTAAATTGCTACAGCAAGATAAGCAAAGAAAGTCAAATGGCAATGCTCAATATTACTATGTTTTCTATGATATCTACATCTCACACACGTCTATCAGGAAAGGACTGAAACAGATTGTCTTCAAGTAAACATTTTACTCATTGTGGGCTAAAAATCATTTTTTCAATTGGTCTTTATTAAAAATATTGAGCCATTCTGTTACAAAGGGTTAACTGCTTTTCTAGCTGTGTGAATTGTACTTTTTACTTTCACTTTGTGCCTAATAACCCTTATCTCTAAATTGCTAAAAAGGTAATAAACATCAGCAAGATAAGAATTGAGCTTTAATAAGTGTTTATAAGGTCAGAGATCAGTGATAAGGAGCCGTTGGGAGCAGAGAGAAAATACAGATCCTGCTAGCAGATAAACTCAAAGCTGTGCAGGGAAAACGGCTCATCATTTTTAATAAAGACCGATTGAAAAAATGATATTTAGCTCAAAATGAGTACAACGCAATAACAAAAAAAAAAAATTGCCACCAAAAGGTGTGCACAGCCTTTAAAGATCACATGTCAGCATAATCAGCTTTATTAACCCAGGCATATTGCCTTGTAGGGTTGATTCTGTCAAATAAAATGAAAAATCGGTTGTATGGTTACCAAGAAAAAGGGTTTATTATTTAAGCAAACAAGTGTTTTAAAGCACCAAGGGGCATTAAAACACTTGTTTAAGGCTAGGGTTACACAGTGGCACGTGTCACACAACATTTATTGTAATAATAGTCTATGGTGTAGCACTGACACATGCTGCGGCTGTGACACAGCAGACGCAAAAAATCCATCCGAGTTGGATTTTTGTGCAATTGTTGCGTTGCAGTCACAGCTTGTCTCAGTATCACACCATAAACTGCCATTACAATAAATATCACGCGATATTAGTGCAACATACATGTCGCAATGTAGTTGTACCCTTTTTGTCGCCTCCGCCTAATAGGACTGATCCTGCTGACAGGCTCTCTTGATTTCACAGATGCGCATAGAGAAACTCGAAGATTTAGAGAATGTCTTATAAGATTTTTACTCTATGTGGTTCCTGTACTCTCAGGAACTCCCCAGCCGTCCCTACATGGCTGGCCACCATCTACACACCACATTAGGTCTATCTGCCTGTATGCGCTGCTCAGTTACACTCACCCTAGCCTCATTTTTTCTAGATTGTTTATTTTATTAACCTAATGGGGTTGTCTAAGATTTTGACAGACTACTTAGGGATAGGTCATCAATATCAGATTGGTGGACTCCCACCAGTCAGGTCTTTGAAGAGGCTATGGTGCTTCTTTGAGTGTCGTGGCCTCTCGCTAGGCCAGTGACGTCACATTCATTGGTCATGTAGCCTAGGCGCACTTCAATCCTATTGAAGTGAATGAAGCTAGGAGGCAATACCAAGCACAGCCGCTATCAAATGGATATGGCTGCACTTGGTAAGCTCCATGGAGGCCGATGCAACCTCCTCAATTAGTTGATCGGTGGAGATCCTGGGTGTCAGACCCCCGCCGATCTGATTTTGAAGACCTATCATGAATAGGTCAGGAATATTAGGATTTTGGAAAAAAGTTTGAAAATGCTGCATTTATTGTGTATGCACATCCTAAGGTGATAATGATTTCTCCAGACCTTGCTGATCTATTCTGTGCATTTTTATATTCAAACACACATTGTAATAGAAACCTACTGAACTACCACCACGGATCCAGCTCAAGGGGTTGCTATGGATGAATGATCAACTTATATACAATGTTCCCATCCTAAGTAAACCTTTTTATAGAACCCATATGGAAACTAAATGATTCCTCCTAATTGAACAACTGTTTACCCCTCAGAAGAAAACTAACAAATCCACAAGGATGTTTACCAAGAAGCTGAGAATCGTTTCAGGGCTCATCCTCAATCCCAGGGGGAACTTGTGAGGAGCAAAATGCAGCTGGCTCAATGTATTTTGGGAATAGTTTCTTGAGAACAGTTCCTGTTCAGCAGCGCTAACCTTTTGCTCACTTCATTTAAATGAGATTACATCGCCGCATATGATGAATAAACACAGTGAATTAGAAAAATATCCCCTTTAGATGCCATTTACATTCTCTGATCTCCTTCTCACCTTACAAAAAGTCCTCTGAGAAAGGCCTAGTTCACACGAACGTTTTTTTGAGAGTGTACGGGCTGTTTTTTTGTGTTCCGTATACGGTCCGTATACGGAACCATTAATTTCAATGGTTCTGCAAAAAAAATGGAATGTACTCAGTATGCATTCCGTTTCCGTATTTCCGTTTTTCCGTTCCGTTGAAAGATAGAACATGTCCTATTATTGCCCGCAAATCACGTTCTGTGGCTCCATTCAAGTCAATGGGTCCGCAAAAAAAAAACGGAACACATACGGAAATGCATCCGTATCCGTTCCGTTTTTTCTGAACTATCTATTGAAAATGTTATGCCCAGCCCAATTTTTTCTACGTAATTACTGTACACTGTACATGGCATACGGAAAAACGGAAAGGAAACACAACGGAACTCAAAAACGGAACAACGGAGCCATGAAAAACAGACCGCAAAAAAATATAAAAGCCATACGTTTGTGTGAACTAGGCCAAAGTGATATATAGAGAAGACCAACTTGTGACCAGATCAGTAAATTATCAGTAAGAAATTATTTTAAAAATAGTAACCGAAGAAGAGCTGTTTTTTCCCAACCAAATATTTAAAACGTAGTCATCCATACAGAGCCATGGGCACTCTGAGCCTTGGTGAGGCTTTGTATTGTCCACTGGAAACATTTCTTAAAGGGGAGAATATCTGAGGGGAAACATTCACAAGGAATTTTCAAAGTTTTATTATTAACCAAGTAATAGAACATAATAAATACATATATTAAATGTCCCTTTAATTATTGCAAACCATAACATAGATCTGTAACATCTCTATTTGGAAAAAAACTGAATACAACAGAACTCTCATAATACTAAATACAAAAGCTATACACATTAAGGCTACTTTCACACTTGCGTTTGGGGTTCCACTTGTGAGTTCCGTTTGAAGGCTCTCACAAGCGGCCCCGAACTGATCCGTTCATCCCCAATGCATTCTGAATGGATAAAGGACCCGTTCAGAATGCATCAGTATGGCTCCGTTCAGCCTCCATTCCGCTCTGGAGGCAGACACCAAAACGCAGCTTGCAGCGTTTTGATCTCCGTCTGGCCGTGCGGAGCCAAACGGATCCGTCCTGACTTACAATCCAAGTCAATGGGGACGGATCCGTTTGACGTTGACACAATATGGTGCAATTCCAAACGGATCCGTCCCCCATTGACTTTCAATGTAAAGTCAGGAGTTCCTATTAATATACCATCGGATCAGAGTTTTCTCCAATCCGATGGTATATTTTAACTTGAAGCGTCCCCATCACCATGGGAACACCTCTATGTTAGAATATACCATCGGATTTGAATTAGATTGTGAAAACTCAGATCCGACAGTATATTCTAACACAGAGGCGTTCTCATAGTGATGGGGACGCTTCAAGTTAGAATATACTAAGAACTGTGTACATAACTGCCCTCTGCTGCCTGTCAGCACCCAATCTCTTACAGGGGGCTGTGATCCGCACAATTAACCCCTCAGGTGCCGCACTTGAGGGGTTAATTGTGCGTATCATAGCCCCCTGTAAGAGATCAGGTGCTGCCAGGCTGCAGGGGCCAGACCCCCCCTCCCTCCCCAGTATTAAATTCATTGGTGGCCAGTACGGCCTCCCCTCTCCTCCCCCCTAATTAAACTGGGACTCCAACACTTGGATTACACACGGAGAGTTTGGATATAATAATATGTATTTATTAAACACATAAAACAATCTATTCCGACATATTATAATGCATAGCTAAAATCTATAAAATACATAGATACAGTGGGTATGTGAATATAAAAATATAAAATATAATATAAAATAAAAATAAAAATTCCTTATAATGACCTATGGGTCAGAGTCTTTTGAGACAAATGAGCTTCACATGCTCGGCGTAATAAATTGTTGCTGCAAAGTCAGTAAAATAAATTCACTATTAGTATTATAGATTAGATAGATCGCAGTTGTTTTACTCACTGTTTCAACACTGCCGATTTGATTGTAACACTGGTGGCGTCCCACGAGTGATACTATTTTTAATGAGTTGCGGTGTAATAGGAATTTCCACCGAGTCTATGTGAATATCAGGTCCGGGATCTTCAGTGATATATAAAGCTGTGCTGTCGCGGAAGCCGCTCAGTGGTATCTTTATGCTGCGCTATTTTTCTTGTATCACGCAAGCTGTAGAGTCACCAGATGCGCTTCCCATAGGTTACCGACAGGTATCCAGCTTTCCTTTAAGAAAGTATATTCTCACCGATCCTGCAGTAATTCGGTAACCTATGGGAAGCGCATCTGGTGACTCTACAGCTTGCGTGATACAAGAAAAATAGCGCAGCATAAAGATACCACTGAGCGGCTTCCGCGACAGCACAGCTTTATATATCACTGAAGATCCCGGACCTGATATTCACATAGACTCGGTGGAAATTCCTATTACACCGCAACTCATTAAAAATAGTATCACTCGTGGGACGCCACCAGTGTTACAATCAAATCGGCAGTGTTGAAACAGTGAGTAAAACAACTGCGATCTATCTAATCTATAATACTAATAGTGAATTTATTTTACTGACTTTGCAGCAACAATTTATTACGCCGAGCATGTGAAGCTCATTTGTCTCAAAAGACTCTGACCCATAGGTCATTATAAGGAATTTTTATTTTTATTTTATATTATATTTTATATTTTTATATTCACATACCCACTGTATCTATGTATTTTATAGATTTTAGCTATGCATTATAATATGTCGGAATAGATTGTTTTATGTGTTTAATAAATACATATTATTATATCCAAACTCTCCGTGTGTAATCCAAGTGTTGGTGTGCCCTACTATTTTTATATTTCTTGTCATAAATTTTAGAGGAGTGGGTGAATCCTCTCGTAGGAGCACCCATACCATTTCTGACTAGTAGGTGAGCCCTCTCTAACCTATACTTTTTAAACTGGGACTCCGATCGGAACTTTCAATGCATTTGTCAAACGGGTCCGCATCTGGAAACAAATGGCATCCATTTGCACACAGATTTACGGAACTGGCAGTCAGTTCCGGCAACGAAACTGGCTGCCGGATTCCTCTAACGCTAGTGTGAAAGTACCCTAAGGTAAATGTTGCTAGGATTGTTTTTTATAGTCTTATTATTTCGCATCTTTAATACAGTTTGCGTTTTTCTGTAGCATTCATAGCGGGGATATATATATTTTTTACGTGCAGCTTGTGCATTTAAAAAGTCTGGCATCAGAAAAGACCAGTTTTTTTTAATCATGTTTTTATGTCAAACACATTTTCAAGTATTTTTTGTATGTTATTAAAAAATTTCTGTGTCAGTATGTATATTTAAAATAAAATAAAATAAAATAAAAAATCCTGCAGTAATCTCATCATCATCACAGGCAGAATAAAGCCTGTATTATACCTGCCAATATCTCGGCAGATGATTGCTAGTAAGTGTTCAGCGATCATCTGGCAGTGTAATACTGCCGCTGATTACCCAATGAATGAGCAAGCTCGTTCAACGGGCACTCCAAGTTTTTTGACAGGTTAAAAAAAATTATAATTTGCAGGCAGCAGATGGTGGTGTTGTGGCAGATATTCACAATTGGTGATATCACAGCTTATCTTCTCCCCCCTGACCTCTGCACAGCATGCCTAGAAAACTGTCCCATAGAAGTCAATGAGGTCTCCTCCTGACCATGTGTCTATGGCCCATGGTGGTAGAGCATGTGCAGTCTGGTAATCACACTCCGTGTGTGAGCGTGATCCTCCATTCTGGACACTGCTCGTCTTGCAGGAGCGCACGGCACTATACTGATCTATAATGCTATGTGCCTCTGCATGACTTTCCTTCTACAGGATCATACTGACATAAAGCTATCACTGCGAGTCTGTAGCAATAAGGTCAAGTAGAGGCACATAGCATTATACGTAAACCAGAATAACACTGTACACTCCTGCAAGACTACCAGTGTCCAAAACTGAGGATCACGCTCAAACATGGAGCATCATATCCGGACTGCACAAGTTCGTGTCAAAGAGCCCTAAATGCTGTTAAGAACAGCTCAGGAAAGATGGCTGCCCCATAATCATGTTAAGGATACGGAATATAAAAACATCTAATATCAGAAAATAAAAACAGATTAGAAGTTAAGGATTTGTGTCAATATTTGGTTTTAATTGGTAGATACAGTGCCTTGAAAAGGTATTCATACCCCTTGACTTTTCCACATTTTTTCACGTTACACCCACAAACTCAAATGTATTTTATTGGATATTATGCGATAGATCAACACAAAGGAGCAAGTATGTGTGAAGTGAATAGAAAATGATAAATGGTTTTCTACATTTTCAATAAATAAAAATCTGGAAAGTGTGGCGTACATTTGTATTCAAAATGCATAGCTTGTGGCGAACTGTAAATGGGGCTTCTTATGGCTTGCTTTCAAAAATGCATAAAAGGCCAGATTTGTACACGACCGATAGTCGTCCTGTGGACAGATTGTCCCATCTGAGCTGTGGATCTCTGCAGTGTCTCCAGAGTGACCTTGGGCTTCTTGGCTCCTTCTCCAATTAGTGCTCTCCTTGCCTGGACTGTCAATTTAGGTGCACGGCCATGTCTTGGTGCGTTTGCAGTTGTGCAATAGTCCTTACATTTTCGGATGATGGACCGAACAGTGATCCGTGAGATGTTCAGAGCTTGGGATATTTTTTTATAACCTAACCCTGCTTTACACTTATCAACCATTTAATCCTTGACCTGTTTGGTGTGTGCCTTGGTTTTTATGATGCTGTTTGATCACTAATGTTCACTAACAAACTTCTGAGGCCTTTACAGAACAGCTGTAGCTATACTGAGAATAAATTACACACAGGTGGACTATTTACTAACTTCTGAAGGCAATTGATCACAGTGGATTTTATTTGGGTTATCAGAGTACAGGGGGCTGAATACAAAAGCACACAAAACTTTTGAGATTTTTATGTATAAAATTTTTTTAAAACCATGTATGATATTTTTTTTTTCACTTCACACATACTTGCTACATTGTGGTGGCCTATTACACAATAGAATACATTTAAGGCTACTTTCACACTAGCGGCAGGACGGATCCGACAGGCTATTCACCCATTGACTATAATAGGGACGGGGGCGGAGCTTCGGCGCAGCACGGGCGAAAGGCCGCCGGACTAAAAAGTACTGCATGTCCGACTTTGTAGTCTGACGGCCTCTCGCCGTGCTGCGTCGGAGCTCCTCCCCCGTCCACATTATAGTCAATGGGGACAGAGCGGCGGCACGCCGAAATAGCGACAGGACAGATCTGACAGGGTGAATAGCCTGTCTGTTCCGTCCTGCCGCTAGTGTGAAAGTAAGTTTGTAAGTGTAACGTAAAAAAGTTCCAGGGGTATAAATACTTTAAGGCACTGTATGCGTCCACCTTAAATGTAAACCAGTGAAGATAACTGGTGGCAATTTCTTGTTGTCCTCTACCCACGCCAGCACATCTACATCTATGGATTGAACGCTTACTTGCATCTACACCTTGTAGTCCGCAGACTAGCCGGCTTTATTTGCTCTGGGCTGTGACATCTCTCTCCCTTTCAATGTACATAAAACAAGCTGAAAGTGTTGTCAGCGGCTGCGAAGATTATTAGCGGCTGTGTATACAAAGTTAAGTGGTATTTATTAAACAGTAAAATCACACTCATTAATCTGTCCCTTCAAATCTGTACCGATCTGGAGACAAACACAACTAGCAGTGAGCGGAGCTCCCCCTCTTGGTGAGTAATGCCATTTACACACTGGTAACTTTCAAATACATAAACAGCCAAAAAAAACATGTTTTTCTTCTAAAATTCCAAATACACCTACAGGGCACAAGACAAGGAATTTCTCAAAAGGCCTCACAGTCAACATTATATATCGATATACGGTATTTGTTATGTATAAAATAAAGAAAGACTCTCCACACAGTCACAGCTTCTGTGGTTTGTTAAAAAGCACCTGTCAGCAGGACCAATCCCTTTGGAAGGGTTCATCCGAGTAAAGGGGTTTTCCGGTAAAAAAGAATTTTTTCATCAAGTCCCCACAGCAAGATTCATATTTACCTGCTCCGCACCATTCAGGTCCTCTGCGTTCCTCCACTGTCTCCACCGTCCGGTCTGACCCAGTTTACATCCGGCTGGCTATGAGCATGGTCACATGCACCGCTTTAGCCAATGACTGGCATCAGTGGTGACGTGGGCACAAGCAGAAGGTGACCATGCCATGGTCATCGGCTGGAGTGGTACATGTGACCATGTCCATTGCCAACAGGATGTAAACAGGGTCAAGCCAGAAGATGGAGAGAGTGGGGGCAATATGGAGAACCGAAGTGGCAGGGACCCACCTAGCCCCTCAGCTTTCAAGTGTTGGCCACACCCCAAAGCACAATAAAGCCCTTATTTGCATAAAGAATACTTTTTTTTTTGGGGGGGGGGACGCCTCAACCAATTTTCACAAGAGAGGTATCATTTTAAATCAGCAGGGTCAACCCTACATGGCTGCATATGCGATCAAATAGAGTCGATCCTGCTGGCTGGTGCTCTTTTAAGGCTAGGAGATATATATACACATATACACACACATACATACATACATACATACACACACACACTAGCAGAAGGACCCAGCTTTGGCTTTGCATGGGTAGATTTCATCTATTTCATTTTTTATGTTTCGGTGTGTCATAAAAAGACATAACAGTGACCTCCACAGTGCCCGCCCCTTACACATTGACCTCCACAGTGCCCGCCCCTTTAGCATTGAGCACCCCTTCATAGTGGCCACCCCTTTAAAAGTTACTTCCACAGTGCCCGCCCCTTTAACAGAGACCTTCACAGTGACCTCCCCTTTAACAGTGACTTTCAGTGACCGCCGCTTTAACAGGGACCTTGATAGCTCCCGCCCCTTTAGTAACAGTGACCGCCACAGTGCCCGCCCCTTCAAGCAGTAAAGAAAAATGGCTGGGTTGTTATGGAAACCTGGAGTAAAACTGTGTTTATGGCAATTGGGATTTGAAGAGAAAGACTTGCAGGCTTGTATTGGCTAATGTGGGTCATTTTTTGGGAATATCTCAGGAACGGTACGTCCTAGAGAGCCGAGACCCGGTCTAAAACCTTTACGGACACCTGATGTACTTGTGTGCCACATTTGGTAAAGATCGGTCCAGTCGTTTTGTCGCGCATAAAGAACGTCCAGACAGGCGTCTAGACAAGACAGACAGAAATTCATTTTTATATATGGACAAGGCATACATCATGCCTGATCATTATTCTTTGAAAGTCATGTGCACATTATGAATTTGCCTTTTTTAGGGTGCAACACATCAGGCACATGCTGGCCACAGTTGGGCATCACTGACCTACAGTATCTTCGGTACTGGAACAGAACATTGTCAAGTATGACATATATACTGTACATCACAGAGCATAAGAGGGTAAAAGCCACATATTAATGCTGAAATACCAGCATTTACTTGTTCATATTTGACATGTGGCTTTGAGCTGGAAAACGTGACTAGTCTGGAGAAGAGGTAATGGCAGTTACAGAACAATCTGCAGCAGGTTGCGTCATCCATATCACAGGTACATTTCTAGGACTACAGGTTCCCAGGCCACTAGGAAGCACACACCTGTCATACAGCTGCACGAACAGATCCCGACAAAGCAAACACCTGGTACTAGACGCAGAGCTAACATTTCAGGCCACGATGCTTACGATGATTACTGGTATTACTATATAAATGAGCACTGCCGCCGCTTCATTCTCAGGACTGTCTAAGGAAGACGCCCGCTGAGGACTGGGAAGAGGGATTAAAGTATGTATGCACACATACGTGATCCGTATTACATCAGCATGGCATCCATATTGCTTCCATGGCAAATATGGTGTAAAAGACAGCCCATCAGTATTAGGGCTTATTCAGACGGCCGTATGCTGTCCGCAAAAATGTGGATCCGTTTTTTTTTTTTTGCGGACAGTTCAGCATTTCCACAAAAAAAAACAAAAAAAAAAACGGATTGCATTTTGCTGATCCATAGACTTCAATAGGGCCACGTCCTGATTTTCACTGACAAGTATAGGACATGTTTAATTTTTTTGATGAGTCGTGCAATGGAAGAAAAGGGCCCCATAGAAATGAATGGGACAGCATCTAATCCGAAAAAAAACGGATCCGCTTTTTTGCAGACAGAATATGGCCATCTGAATGAGCCCTTATCCTGATGACATACTGAAGAAACTTCCTCCGTCACATATCCATATTATGGAATCATATTGCAGGCGTTTACCAGTCCGCTTGTACAATACAGGTCTAAACAGCAGGAAAGAACTGGGGGGGGGGGGGGGTCATTTATCAAACTGGTGTAAAGTAGAACTGGCTTAGTTGCCCATAGCTACCAATCAGATTCCACCTTTCATTTTCCAAAGGAGCTCTGAAGAATGAAAGGTGGAATCTCATTGGTCGCTATGGGCAACTAAACCAGTTCTACGTTACCCCAGTTTGATAAATGACCGCCTAGGCTCAGATCGGTGTCCCTTTTTCCTTTTTAAGTTTAATCATAGAAACAGCAAAATTAAAATGACGGCAAGCAGGATAGGTCACCCATATCTGGTTACTGGGGGTCCATTACCCTGCACCCCCGCTGATCAGCTGTTCTTCAGCAGCTCCTGCCCTAGAAATAGGCACCAGGCCTTCGCCACGCCGTCCATTGTGTAGCGGATGGAGCTGGTTACTGCAAGTGAATGGGGGCAGTGCTGCAGTTACCAGCTCCGTCCACTACATAGTAGATGGAGCCGTGTAGTTCCGACACCAGAGCTGCTGCACAACAGAAGATCAGCGAGGGTGCAAGGTGTCGGACTCCCACCAATCTTAAAGAAGATCTGTCACTTCTCCTGACATGTCCGTTTTAAGCTAGTTTCACACTAGCGCTTAATATCTGGCAGGCTATTCCAGTAGGAAGCTAAAGCGTTGCAGTCACGCCCGATTAATATCTGGACGCAACCCGGCAAATATGCGAGAAACGGCCTGCCTGATATTTAGCGCTAACGGGAAACTAGCCTTAATAGCTACTTGCATTCCTCATGTAATAACATTTCTGGAGCGTCTTTTCTTATGACTACGTTGTGCCATTCTTCTTATTCCTGCTAGAAGTGAACGGATAAAGGTACAGATGGATGTTACCATTTGGGGGAGTGTCCCTGTACAGTCCGACACTGGCAGCACTGGTAAGACCAGGTCAGACCGCGCAACTGGTAACACCAATCTGTAGCCAGAAATTTCTAGCGGCACAGCATAGAGTTATAAGAAAAGATGATCCAGAATGGTCAATTCATGTGGGATAGAATTACCTTTCACACTTGCGGCAAAGGATTCGGGCAGGCAGCTCCGTTGCCGGCAATCCGGATGCAAACTGATGGCATTTGTCAAACAGATCCGGATGCTGATCAGTCTGACAAATGCATTGAAATACCGGATCCGTCTCTCTGGTGTCATCCGGAAAAACGGATCCAGTATTAATTTTTTTTTTTGCATTTTTAAAAGGTCTGCGCATGCACAGACTGGAAAGCCGGATCCGTTTTGCCGGAACACTTAATGCTGGATCCGGCATTCACACTTAATGCCGGCACTAATACACTTCAATGAAAATTAATGCTGGATCCGGCGTTCCGGCAAGTGTTCAGTATTTTGGGCCGGAGAGAAAACTGGCAGCATGCTGCGGTATTTTCTCCGTCCAAATACCGTAAGAGGGACTGAACTGATGCAACCTGAACGGAACGCTCTCCATTCAGAATGCATTAGGATAAAACTGATCACTTTTTTCCGGTATTGAGCTCCTTGAACTGAATACCGGAAAACAAAAACACTAGTGTGAAAGTACCCTTAGTAAAACAGGCATGTCAGGAGAGGAGACAGGTCCTCTTTAATTAATTGTAAATTCCTGGAGAACCCCATTAATCACCCCCCCCCCCCCCCCCCGACATATACAGAATGCATTTTTATAATGTTCCACTTACCCACACATCAAAGGGGGAAAAAACGGCTATATAAAAAGCGCAGAGACAGATTACAATGAATCCCGGAGTCACACAATGTGCTATTCCCATGGCCTTTCCTGCAACCCACCTTTCCTGTATGCTCGTACCCTGCGGTGGTCCAGCTGGATAACTTGGAGACACACTAGGACCAGGAAAACACATTAAGTGGGACGCCTATATGGAGCAGCCCCATGCACAACAGGCCCTGTACACATCCAACAGAGCACGGGTCAGAGGCCAGCCCCGCCACAAAGCAAAAACTACAGAAAAGGAGGAAATCGCTGTATAAAGATACACGAGAGGCATGTGAAAAGTGACCGCTACAAAGGCTTTGCTCAACTCCACTTCACGACAAAAGATAAATGTGTCTGTAAACGGCCAGAATGACCATGGGAAATGGGGAAAACTCGCAGAGCGGCAAACTACAAATGGACACGTGACAACTACCACAAAGCAGTGAAGAACAATGATGCCATTTTCAGGATCTCTGTTTGCAGTCAATGAATGAGAACATTTTTTATTGTCTACTCTCAGAGGAGAGCAGAGAGATCTGAATTAAAGGGGTCGTCTCACTTCAGCAAGTAGCATTTATTATCTAGGGAATGTTAATACAAGGCAGTTACTAATGTATTGTGATTGTCAATACTGTCTCCATTCCTGTCTTGATTCATTTTTCCATCACATTATACACTACTCGTATCAAGGGGTTGCGACCACCCTGTGATCCAGCAGAAGTGGTAGCGCTTGCACACTATAGGAAAAAGTGCCAGCCTATGCGCACTTCTGTGGTCCCGGCCACCAGAGTGCCCAGCGCCAACGACCACGGCTGCTGAATATACCCAAGAATTACAGGTCATATCCATAGTGGCTCTGATGGATCTGATCATTGACTACTTTCCAGATCCAATCCCTGCTACCACTAAATAGTGTCATGTGGATAAGAAGGAGAACCACATCGTTGGGGGCTGTAAGGGTTATTATGCCAGTATGGAGAATTATTCCTCGGTCCCAAATGCAGCGTTCAGACCATTATACCAATTATTAATCTCAATGTCAGTATAAAATGGTGGGTAGGTTGTGCATGACCAGTATGAGATTGCATGCCTTAAAGGGGTTGCCTCTGGCATTTATTAATTAGAGAAAGTTAATACAAGCCTCTTACTAATGTATTGTAATTATCCATATTGCTTCCTTTGCTGGCTGGATTCATTTTTCCATCACATTATACACTGCTTGTATGCATGGTTACAACCACCCAGCAAATCCAGCAGCGGTGGTCGTGATTGCCCACTATGGAAAAAAAACACCGACCTCTCTGGTGGCCGGGACCGTGGAACAGCACAAAGGCTAGTGCTTTTCCCTATAGTGTGTAAGCACGACCACCCCTGCTGGATTTGCAGGGTGGTCGTAACAATGGATACAAGCAGTGTATAATGTGATAGAAAAATGAATCCAGCCAGCAAAGAAGGCAATATGGACAATCACAATACATTAGTAAGTGCCTTGTATTAACTTTCTCTACATGATAAGGGTCCATTCACACGTCCGTTGTTTCTTTCCTGATCTGTTCCGTTTTTTGCTGAACAGATCTGGACCAGATCTAGACCCATTCATTTTCAATGGGTCCTGAAAAAAAATCTGACATTGTGCTGTCCGGTTTTTTTTCAGGACCCATTGAAAATGAATGGGTCCAGATCTGGTCCAGATCTGTTCAGCAAAAAACGGAACAGATCAGGAAACAAACAACGGACGTGTGAATGGACCCTAAATGCTACTTGCTGAAGGGATAAAAATGAAAAAAAAAATATAAAGTACAACTTGTCACACACACACAAAAAAAACTCATACAGGGATATATATATAGATAGATATAGATAGATAGATAGGTAGGATAGATAGATAGAGATATATAGATATAAATAAAGGGGAAAATGTGGCAGCACCAATTCACAAATAGGATAACGGGTGCTATGTCCAGGGTTGTCACTGCTTACCCATGAAAATGTAGACAAAAACGGACAGCACATCCAGTAGAAAAATGTGGAAATTTATTGAGCCACAGTGAGGCGACGTTTCGCCTCAAAACACAGAGCCTTTCTCAAGCATGCTTGAGAAAGGCTCTGTGTTTTGAACCGAAACGTCGCCTCACTGTGGCTCAATAAATTTCCACATTTTTCTACTGGATGTGCTGTCCGTTTTTCATCATATATATATTCTCTGGAAATGTGACAATGAAAAAAAAAAAAATTTTATATTTTTTTTCAATGTGGTAGAAAACAGGCTCTGTGTTAAGGGATTTAGGTGTACCTCTAATATGAGCAGAACTTCCAGCATATATGTCACCATGTGTTTCAGCATCTTTCCTGACATTCAGGGGTATAATGCAGGACATCCTAGACAGCAGACGGAGTGTGAGCTCTGTGATCTAGCGGCGTAGCTCCTCTTATTATAAACAATAGGAGATGAAGCCGCAGCGGGCCTGTACTGCCCCATGTCCTTCCTGTTGGGTCTCACAAATGCTCTTGTGTTTAATTAGGCACATTCACCTTCTGCGCTCTTCACATTTTTACACTACTTTAAAGGGGTTTTCTGACATTTGAATACTGATCACCAATCTTCTGGATCGGTCATCTGTTTCTGATCGGTGGGGGGTCTGACACCCGGGACCCCTGCCGATCAGCTGTTTGAGAAGGCAGTGACGGCACGTTCATCGGTCACATAGCCCAGGAGCAGCTCAGCCCCATAGAAATTAATGAGGTTCAGCTGTGATACCAAGCACAGCCGCTATACAATATACGGCGCTGTGCTTGGTGAGCCGTAAGAAACCGGCGGCGCTCACAGGAGCACCAGTGCCCTCTCAAACAGCTGATCGGGGCGGGTCTCGAATGTCGGACCCCCACCAATCAGTATTAAAATGTTGCAAAAGCTTTTTGAATTTCAAGATATCTACCCTAACCTTTACGCTTTTCATCTTTGTGCCAAATGCCACCATTATTTAACCAGTTGTGAAACAGATGATAAAAAAGAAGGAGCTGTAGTAGGCTCCGAAACGCGTATGGTAATTTAATCCCATGAGAAACAAGCACGGAACTTGAGGACATAAAGCGCTTTAAGAGAGGGATCGGTGTCTTTTTCGCCTTGATACCAAGGAAAGCTGGATACCTGCTGTTCCACTTTGAGATCGCTGTTTCTGGTGTAACCCTGCGAATCTGGACTAAAACCGCACTGAAGATAAGGGTTACCAGACCATCTCTAGAACATCACAGCGATATTTGACCACGAGGATCCCGAAAATCTACCTAACATTACCGCAACAAGCTAAACCGCATCGCATCACTGCCAACACAACCTTCACTATACGCCACGAGTGAGAGAAATAAATCCGGCATCACCTGAAACAGTGAGTAAATTATTCCGGTCCATACCTGCAAGCAGGCAGTGAAAATATAGCGGCATTGTTGCAATTTTGGCTAGTGGTCATTTAAAACCACACATAACTTGAGTGACTATCCTCTCAACGATCTTACCTGATTAATTGCTTTACCCCAGTCAGAAATAAGGTGTGAGTTCATTAACTCTCAAGAGAGACTGCTTTTTGTTACAACATTTCATCTACTCATCATTGGATGTTATACATTTTAAGGACATTATATGTTTTAAGGATCTTTTAGTATGTTTAATAATATTATATGTTACAACCTCTAGGAATATATAACTTATAAATTAACCCTCCGTGTGACATCAAGTGGTGGTGTGCCCTACTATTTTATCTGCTTTTTCATTTTTTTTTTTTTGACGGACAGGAAACACGGCTCACGGACGCGGATGACAAACGGTGCATTTTCTGAGTTTTCAACGGACCCATTGAAAGTCAATGGGTCCGCAGAAAATCACGGAAGACGGAACAACGGACACAGATGCACACAACGGTCGTGTGCATAAGGCCTATGCCAGTGATTTTTCCTACAGCGTGCAAGCCCGAGCACGGCTGCTGGATTGCATGGTGGTCGTAACCAGGGATGAGCGAATCGACTTCAGATTAAACATCCGAAGTCAATACGCATAAAACTTTGTTTCAACACTGTATGGAGCGAGCGCTCCGTGCAGTAGTAGAATGTATTGGCTCCGATGAGCCGAAGTTATTACTTCGCGAAGTCTCGAGAGACTTCACATAATAACTTCAGCAATTGATTTATACTGTAAAAAAACATTTCCCGAACTCGGGTTCGGTTCCAAGTGGTACAGTATTAGAACAAAGTGTTATGCGAATCGACTTCGGATGTTTCATCCGAAGTCGATTCGCTCATCCCTAGTCGTAACCCCTGGATATGAGCTGTGGCAATATGGACAATCACAATACATTAGTAAGTGCCTGGTATTAACTTCCTCTACATGATAAATGCTATCTGCTGACGGTAGACGACCCCTTTAAGGTGCTGTTCTACCTCAGGTTTTTCTGCTCAGCGTGTGCCCCTGAAGGTATAGCCCCAGCGTATGCAACTGTATAGTTTCACAGATCATCTCTTGACACACACTCTGATGTATGTTTTTTTCCCAGGATCCCCTTGCACAAAAAAAGCATAAAAGTATAGTTCGTCATGCTTTTAGATAGAGAATAAAGGTATGTTTATGTATATTTCCTTAATGTATTACATCGAGGTATACATGCATTCACGATGACCTGTAATGTTTTCTGCAGTTAAGTCCTCTAATAAATGACATTAATAATGCGGCCAATCGTGTGCGTTTATGATGCACTTTACTGTTTTATGAATTTATGATGCCATCGGCTGTGACGTCACAGCTGAGCACAGGCCATTGATATGCATTTACTATCTGCCGGGTTTTATGTGTTTATGGCGCACTCTACCTTGACATAAAATGAAGGCCATAAATACACAGAATTGCTCTATTGTGACATCACAGCCTATACAGAAATACACCTACTGGCACTGAATGAATAACTGCATAAGACTACTCCTCCTAGCAGGAACACATTGATGCAGATCCTTCTCAGTCCTTGGAGAAGCACCAAAAAAACAAAGAAATTTAAATACAAAATAAGGCCTCATGCACACGACCGTTGTGTGTTTTGCAGTCTGCAAATCGTGGATCTGCAAAACATGGATGGCGTCCGTGTGCGTTCTGCAATTTGCGGAACAGCGCGGACAGCCATTAATATACCTGCCTATGCTTGTCCGCAAAATGGACAAGAATAGGACAGGTTATATATTTTTTTGAAGACCACGAAACGGAGCACGAAGTGCTGTCCGCATCTTTTTCGGCCCCACTGAAGTGAATGGTTCCGCATCCAAGCCGCAAATACTGCAGGTCGGATGCGGACCAAAACAACGGCCGTGTGCATGAGGCTTAACAATAAGTATCAGTTATTTGAACAAAAAGCACAATTTGAGGTGTAACGCTCTCAGTGACCAAAAACCCCTCATGTATCATAAGGTTTGATTTGGCCAAAGCCTGTGCACAATGTTACATCCCACAAGGCTGCCACGGAAGCATGACAACCCATGGAACAATGGGCACCATTAGCGAAGCAGGAAGCTCACGGGGACAGGAAGGCAGAAGGTTAAGGCACTGCTGGCCATTTATGCTTTCATCTTCCATCACCGCTGTTTCATTATTGGAGCATTCAGCAAAGAGACAGAAATAAGACCCGCTAACGAGCCAGTAATACCCATGTACCGTCTATATACTGCTGGTACATTTCTAGGCATTATTGTCTGCATAAGGCTGTGTTCACATCACCATTTAGTTTTCCATTCTTCTGATCCGTCAGAAGTAAGGCTACTTTCACACCAGCGTTTTTACTGGATCCGGCAGGGTTCAGCAAAACGCTTCTGTTACTGATACAACCGTCTGCATCCGTTCAGAACGGATCCGGTTGTATTATCTTTGACTTTGCCAAGACGGATCCGTGATGAACTCCACTGAAAGTCAATGGGGGACGGATCAGTTTTCTATTGTGGCAGAGAAAACGGATCCGACCCCATTGACTTGTATTAGGGGTTGGTCCGTATCCCAGGACGGAAAGTAAACTACAACATGTTGCAGTTTGCTCTCTGGTATGGGAACGCAACTAAACAGAACGGAATGCATTTTGGGGCACTCCGTTCTGTTCAGTTTTGTCCTGGTATTGAGACCCTAGGACGGATCTCAATACCGGAAAACTAAAACGCTAGTGTAAAAGTAGCCTAAAGAAAAATAAACAAAAAAAGGAATGCTCAGCGTCAGTTAGCACTAAAAATAACTGATCCGCCTTTATTTGAGCATCAGTTATGATTAGTTTGTGTCACTTTCGTCAGAGATCAGTTATTATTGATGGTAGTACTGCGTGCATGGGTTACTACTGCTTGGGTTAGGGTACTTTCACACTAGCGTTAGAAGAATCCAGCAGACAGTTCCAATGCCAGAACTGCCTGCCAGATCCGGAAATCCGTATGCAAACGGAGATCATTTGTTTCCGGATCCATCTGACAAATGCATTGAAATACCGGATCCGTCTCTCTGGTGTCATCTGGAAAAACGGATCTAGTATTTATTTTTTTACACATTTTTTTAAAGGTCTGCGCATGCGCAGACTGAAAAAACTGATCCGTAAATGCGGCAATTTCCTGAACACTTCGTACCGTATCCAGCATTAATACATTTCAATGGAAATTAATGCCGGATCTGGCATTCCAGCAAGTGTTTCGGAATTTTGGCGGTATTTTCTCTGGCCAAATACCGTAAAAGGGACGGAACAAAAGACATCCTGATGCATACTGAACGGATTTCTTTCCATTCAGATTGCATTAGGACAAAACGGATGCGTTTTTATGACGGAACTCAATACCGCAAAACTTTAACGCTAGTGTGAAAGTAGCCATAGGCTAGTTACGGGCAGGCTGTTCCAGCCGCAGCACTGCCAAGCCCCTCTGACTATAATGGGACCCAGCAGGGATATGGCCTGTTTCCGACATTAGTGCCGAAATTCGGCCAGATAAATAATGCTGCATGCAGTATTTCTTGACTGGCAAAATCCTGGCAGTAATGTCGGAAACAGTCCGGGTTCCATTACAGTCAATGAATTCCAGCAATCTGTTTCTCTACCGGAACAGCCTTCTGGAACAGTTTAGCGCTATTGTGAAACTAGCCTTACTTTTCTCTTCTTGGTAGGGCTCATTCACACGTCTATATAAATGGATCTGCATCCGTTCCGCAAGTTTCCATGGCCCCATAAAAAAAATTAAAAAAAAGGCAGAGCATGTCCTATTCTTGTCTGCAATTACATCCAAGAATAGGCATTTCTATCATAGGGCTGCAAATTGCGGACCGCAAAACACTACGGTCGTGTGAATGCGCCCTTAGGCTGGATTCACATATGTGCTTTGAACTCTTGCAGTCTGTTCCTCCAAATAAACAGTCTACCGGAATTCACTGTGCCCGGCATACATGCCAGCTTTCAGCCAGACAAAAAAAAAAAAAAAAAATACTACACGCAGCATTTTGTCTGGCCGAAAGACGGCATATATTCCGGAAAGCCGCCGGATTCAAGTACAGTAAATGGGGATGCGGCGGAGCGCGGCGACATCCAGCTATGCCGTACACAGTGATCTCCGTCCGTCTGCTCCTCTGCCGGAACAGACTGCTGGAGTCCAAAGCGCATATATGAACCCAGCCTTAGCAGGTACATAAAAGGTACAGCTATAAGACTGGCTGGGGGTCATTTATCAGGCTGGTCTGTTCTTAAGAATGCGATTAGACCGGTGTAGTGGATTAGCCTGTCACTATTTTGCACGGCAGGGGATGAATTAGGCGATGAGTCTAAATAAAACGTTGCCGCCATATACAGGTTTTAAGTTTGTGAAAAGACAGTGTTGACCTGAAGATGCAACTTTTTAAATAAAATTGACGCGCGGCCCCACACAAAGCCAGAAAACAAAACTATACCACCCATGAAGAGGAGTATAAATTAGACCAAATTCGAGACTAAAACAGATGAAACAAGGCACAAATACATAAATCAGTCTGACACTCAGACCACATCCCCCAAATCAGCCTAAAACAAAAAAAAAAAAAACAGTCAAACCTGGAAAAAGAGGGGTGGATTTGTCAAAAATCTTGTAAAGGAAACTTGGCTTAGTTGCCCATAGCAACCAATCAGATTCCACCTTTCATTTTTCACAGCTCCTTTAGAAAATGAAAGGTGGAATCTGGTTGCTGTGGGCGGCTAAGTCCGTCTTCCTTTACACCAGTTTGATAAATCTCCCCAGAGACTAATAAAACAGGAGCAAATCAAACAATATATGTGAAAAATACACAAATTTATAGCCAAAAAAGCACAAACGAGCATGATAAATGAGCCCCGCTGTCGGGCAGATTTACAGCAGATATGCCTCTCCTCCACAGTAGCAAAATCCACACCAAATTGGGGAAATCCTTGCAGAAATGCTGCAGATTTGCCACAGATTTCTCCCTCTGCATTGCAAAAAGTGAAATCCATGGCAGAAACGCAGAAACCACAACTGACATGCTGTGGATTTAGATTCCGCGCCACATGACACGTTATGTGTTAATTTTATTAATTTTTTTTACGGAAAACCACATGGTGTGGATGAGACTGTGATTGGCTGCTCTGTACATGCTGCAGATTTTCCGCACCCAAAAAAAAGCGTGTGACTACACCCGAAGTGCAGGTAAACGCACAAACGATGCGTACGAAAATGCACTTGGATTTATGTGCATTTCTGCACCATATCTGCACCAAAATCCACACTTTCTAACAGCAGTTTTTGGTGCAGGTTTGATAGGGGTTTGGCGCAGCTCTCACCCTTCATTGGAAACGGGTGAAATCTGCAGATAAATCCGCAAACATAAATGACATGCTGCTGTTTTGGAAACCCGCATGGCAGGTCAACTTCCACACAAATAAGACCCACAAAGCGTACATGAGATGTGTGTACTTTCATCCACTATGCTGGTACTCACATATTCCACAACGTGTGCAGGTGGCCTCAAAGGGGTTTTCTGAGACTTTGTAATGGATTACCTATCCTCAGTATCTGATTGATTGGGGGGGTCCCAGACGTCAGACCCCCACCAGATGTTTGAGAAGGCAGCGGCCCTCTCAGTGGTGCTGCGGCCGTCTCTCAGCTTTTCCTGCATCTGCTAGCCTGGAATGTAAGCCTTCATGTTACCTCCTAGACGTCACAGCACTGACTAAGGAAGGTTGAAGCACCACAAGGTACAGCACGTCTGCTGAAGCCACACTACACGTGGTCAATAAACTACGACTGCACATGCTAACTACTAGTGAACCCAAAGGAAAACGTAATTCACGGCTTTCATTTCAAGCGACGATATTACCACATCTAAATGCCTCGACTGTTGTCCCCTTCCTTTATTATTCCTTCTAGAAGCCGTGAATGAATTGCTAGCAGATTACAATGAAGGTCCAGATGGGTGTCTCCAGGTGGGGGAGGGGGGGTGTCCCTGCACAGTCTGACATTATGCGAACAGTGCTGACACTTTCAGACTGCGCAGGGATCCAACCCCAACTGCTAACAGCCGCCTGGACCTTGATAGCAAACTGCTAACAACTTCTAGAAGGAAGAATAGAAGAATAGTACAACGTATGGTCATAATAGAATAGTTATTACACGAGATAGGGAGGAGGTAAGTACTAAAACAGATCACAGTGGAATTTATAGGGTTACGAAAAGTTTCAATATAGACATCACAGAGAAGGGGTATTATTTTAACTAACAACAGTAAAAGTTATGTTTTATATGAAAAGTCATTTTTCTCTGTGAAGTACTAAAACAGGCACGTCGGGAGAGGTGACCGCTGCTCTTTAACCTTCACATAATGTCAGCCAGTGACTGGAGAATGTGATGAAACACAATCCTAGAGAGCGATCCCACCTGCAAATAAACGTACTCAATCCTAACCCTTCATCCTGACGTAAAACACATCGACGTCTATGAGGCAACCTTACCAGACTGAGAATATGATCCCAAAATATTCCAAGAGGGAGTTAAGTCCTCATGCGCCAAGCACAGCATCATGTTCCGGTCTAGCAATTTGAGGTCCTGGAGAGTCACATCCAACTGTTCAAGTATGGTCTGATGGCAGGAAGAAGTTAGGCGATCGCAATGGCTTTTCAGGGAGTGCGAGACGCTGCATGCTTTATCCCTCACATAAGAGATAGATGTACAAGCCACAATCACCGGAGAATAGCCGTGGGTGTGCATACACACGGTCACACTTAGTGACTCTGCACAATTGTGACCTGGAAAACAAATGAAAGACAACAGCTTTATTACAGTAAAAAAAAAAAAAATTATAAAAAAAAAAATATTATATATATATATATATATATATATATATATATATACACACACACACACACACACACACACACGTTGCTATATGACATGTGTGAATAAATAGCAAATTTTTTTCATCTTTCAAGGAGTGCTGCAGACTTTTATTATTATATTAATATATATAATTTTTTTTATTTATAGTTTTAGACGACAAACACAAACAAACATACGATACAATTCTCAGAACCAGAATCACACATACTGGTAATATACTGTATAAATACACCAATATGTTTGCTGTTTCATTAGCATATAAACCATAACTCCTAACTGTAGGTAAAAACTTTTCCACACTAATTTGGGAATCAGAAAGTCAATCTTTTCTTACAAGTTCCCCCGGGAGACCTTGAAAAGCAAATAAAACTAATGAAACTAATAAAATACATCCCGTCTGGATAATTCGTTTCCATGTGTCCTGTTAGGGCACATGAAGATCAAGGGTAAAGTTAGGGGATTTCCAAAACTTAGATAGTGATGATCTATCCTTCAAATGAACAGGAGCTGAGCGCAGTACACAGAGGACAGACCCTCCACCCACTGTATATAGTAGTTTCCAGCACCTGGGGCTGCTTGAAACTATTAATCTGTGGGGGGAGGGGGGCTAGTGTAGGACACCCTCCAATCTGATAAGGACAGGTCATCAAAATATCCCAAAAACTCCCTTAGGGACTCTTTTTGTGAGGCAGAGCATTGAGTGACACTACATGGCCATGGGTTATGTGTTTGGCCTTTAAAAGGGGTTATCCAGGTACTGATATCGATGACCTATCCTCACGATAGATCATCATTATCAGATCAGCAGGGGTCTGAGTCCAGACACCCTCATCGATCAGTTGTTTCCGGGAGCCGCTGCGCTCACTGGAAGTTTTCCAAGCATAGCGCTGTACATAGTATAGTGGCTGTAATTAGTATTGCAGCTCAGCCCCAATCACTTCAAAGGGGCTCACTGAGCACCCAGCCTCTTCTAACCGCTGATCGGCGGGGGGTTCCGGATATCAGACCCCCACCGATCTGATATTGAAGACCTATCCAGAGGATAGGTTATCAATATTTGTCACCATATAACCGCTTTAAAGGGTTTTTCCAGGAGTTTGACATTAATAGGTCGGCAACATCTGATCAGTGGAGGTCTGACTCCTGGTAACCCTGCTGATCGGCTGTTTGAAGAGGCCGCCGCACTCTGGTAAACACCATGGCCTCTTCCGAGGCCAGTAATATCACGTTCATTGTTCACATGGCCTAGGAGCAACTCAGTCCCATTCAAGTGAATGGGCCTCAGCTGCAATACCAAGCACAGCCACTATACAACGTACAGCGCCGTGCTTGGTGAGCAGCAAGGAGTGCGGCGGCCTCTTCAAACAGCTAATCAGTGTGGGTGACCGGTGTCGAACCCCCATCAATCAGATATTGATGACCTATCCTACAGAGTTTTCATCAATATAGAACTTACGGAAAACCCCTTTAATTTGAAAGGGGGGGGGGGGCAAGAAATACTACATTCCCCATGCAGTGGCCACTGGAACGAAGATGAGCGACTACACAGAGTTGCTTGTTGGTGGAAGAACCAATTCCTGCTTGTAAAATTGGGAAGGGTCTCCATTAGGGACCTCTTTCAATAGGGGCTCATGCACATGAACGTATCTTTTTTCCGTGTCTGTTCAATTTTTCTGTAGAACGTATGCGGAACCATTCACTTCAATGGGTCCGCAAAAAAACGGAAATGACTCCATATGCATTCTGCTTCCGTATGTCCGCATGGCCGTTCCGCAAAAAAGATAGAACATGTCCTAATCTTGTCCATTTTATAGACCAGGACTGGCATTGTTACAATGGATCTGAAAAAAATGGATGTCACCTGTATTTTTTGCGAATCCGTGTTTTGCGGACCGCAAAATACATACGTTCGTGTGCTAAAGCCCTAAGTCTGAGTCTCTGGAGGATCCCGCATGTTAACACACTATCAGATTTCCACTGGAACTACAAAATACTTCATTTCTCTGCAGAGGTGCTGCAGACAAACCAATCACTTGGCGCCAGGTTCTCCCCTACTGATTACTACTGATCGTTAGGGGCTCCAGCTGCAGGGCACTGAGTATATTTCGATGGTCTTCTCCATGGCACCCAACTGCAATGCAGCGGTCATTTTTTTACACGACAGCTTAAGGCTAATTTCACACACTCGTTTGGTGCGGATCCATCATGGATCTGCACAGACAGATCAGTTCAGATAATACAACAGTTTGCATCCGTTCAGAACGGATCCGTTTGTATTATCTTTAACATAGCCAAAACGGATCCGTCTTTAACACCATTGAAAGTCAATGGATGACGGATCTGTTTTCTATTGTCCCAGATTGTGTCATAGAAAAATGGATCCGTCCCCATTGACTTACATTGTGTATCAGGACGGATCCGTTTGGCTAAGTTTTATCAGACGGACACCAAAACGCTGCAAACAGCCTCCAAAGCGGAATGGAGACGGAACGGAGGCAAACTAATACATTCTGAGCGGATCAGTTTTCATTCAGAATGCATTAGTGCAAAACTGATCCGTTTTGGGCCGCTTGTGAGAGCCCTGAATGTATCTCACAAACGGAAAGCCAAAACGCCAGTGTAAAAGTAGCCTAAGAAATTAAATCCAAGTCCCGATTGACTGTTATGCACAACATGGTCATGGCCATGTTCATTTGGATAAATGAGGCAAATCATGTTAATCTAGCAAGCGCTGACTCAGCAGATGTAACAGTGACACAAGCGTATAATCTGTTCTTAACACAAAATTCTTCTGACCTGGGAAAATGGATCGCAGAGATTTAGCACTGAGGCGTTCAGCAAACGAAACATGCCTGTGACTGGACCCACTGTAAACAAAGTAAAACTCGGCATCTTCTGGGAGATGGAAATCTTCACCAAACTGTGCAAATACAGTCATCTGACCCTGGAAAACAAACAGAGCATTTCCAAAAAATTCTACAACCTCAGATTTTCTGCTAGTTAAATAGAACATGCATGTGAGAGGAAACATGGAGATTTTTAGGTCAGCCCGAGTTTTGCACCAGGGACACCTATACGAAGGAAAGGCTATTAGTATTGTGAAGCCGGAAAATACCAGTGAACTTTGCATAAATCAATAGTACAAGCGACCATAAGAAACTTTGAAATATGTCTTATCAGAGAGAAATATTTAGTTTTCATTTTATCAGCTGTTTACCTCTCCCCAGAGCCTACTAGGCGGACACTCCTAGGAGGGAGGGGTTGCCTCTTTTTCCCGCGCTGGCCCTGGGAGAAGCTGGCATTCCTCTCCCTCTTCACCTCGGTCGGCAGGAAGATTCAGTGGGGGACATCAGAACCTGGTTCCACCTGCAGCTTTTCTGGTGGGACAACCCTATATCCCCTCCAGCCCTGGGACCAGCTCTTAGAGCCATGTCCGAACCCACGTCTGAGGCCCGCCCTCCTCCAGCCCCCACCCACTAAGCTTGAGCAAAATGCGAGCTCAAGTTTCCTCGCGGCCAGTCAGACTCCTTGTGCACCACAAGCCGTGCGCCCAGACCGGCCCTAGCCATCCCTCCCGAGCAGCTGCACTGCCCCCCTGACTGTGTGGAACCGGATTGGGCCCGTGCCCTGTTCCGGGCAGTAGAGAACCTATCAAAAGTTTCCTAATCCACACTTTCTCTCATGGGTCAATTGGTTGACCAGTCCTCACTTGCGTATCCTGCGCCTTCCTCGGGCGACCAACCTAGGGGCAGACCTTCTCACAAGAGGCCAAGAACAGGACAGTTTTCTTCTTCTGACGCCTCAGTGTCTCCACCTTCCCCAAGGTCATGCTCAGACATGTCCTCCCTCCCAGGCGAGACACTGTCCGAAGGGGAGGTACTTGATTTAGACTCGGATCTGGATCAGGAACAATCTTCTAAGATTGCTTCCATGGTAGATAGCCTGGTCGTGGCTGTCCAGGACACCTTTCAGGTTCAGGACGACTCTCCTAGCCGTCAGGGAGTTTTGTTTCTCCGCTCGAGACAAGCCCCTAAGGCCTTTCTCTTGCATGACGATTTTTTCGGTCATCATTGCCAAGGCATGGGACCATCCAGATAGTCGTTTCAGCGCTTCTAAGCGCCTCGGTCTGTTATACCCCTTTCCACCAGACCTGGTTGTGAAATGGTCGTTCCCGCCCAAAGTCGACCCACCCGTAGCGCGTCTCACTAAGCATACCGCTGTATCCCTGTGGCCGATGGCACGTCCCTTCAGGACCCTGAGGATCGCCGCCTGGAGTTTTTTTTTTTTTAACTAAGTTTGCCTTTGCGGCGGCTGGCTCCACGCTTTGTCCCATTTTTGCCTCAGCATGGGTGGCTAAGGCGGTCTCTGAATGGGCCAGTCACCTGCATCAGGACATCGTGGCTGATCTTCCCCCGGCGGACCTCCAGTCTTTGGCCCTGCAGATCTCTCAGGTGGGGAAGTACCTCTGCGAGGCCTCTTTGGATGCGGGCTCTCTTGTTGCCCGCTCAGCCGCTCAGAGGTGTGGCTTAAAGTCTGGGTTGCAGACTGCTCGTCAAAGTGTTCTCTTACGGGGCTCGCCTTTTTGGGTTCTCATTTGTTCGGTACTCGTTTGGACAAGATCATCGGAAGGTAAAAGTACCCACCTCCCACAGGGCAAGGCCAAACGTCCGGTTCGCTCCAGGCCCTCAAACTCCCGTTTGCACTCCTTTCGCCACTTCTTCGGAACACGTCCGTCGGCAGGGGCGCCAATACCACCCAGGGTTTTTAATCGGTGCAGACGGCTGTCGATACGGTTTTGCATGTGGGTGTTCGTAACGATGGGCTCTTCCTTTGAAGCGCTTCTGTTTGCGCAATTTCACACTCGTCCTCTCCAGAAGGCGATCTTGTCATCCTGGAACAAGACACAGAGTTCCTTGGACCATACCATCGCCCTTTCTCTGCAGATGCAGTCGGACCTCAGGTTGTGGCCCTCGACTGCAACTATGGTCTTTGGCAAATCCTTTCTACCGGTCTCATGGTCATCACCACCGATACCAGCCTCCTTGGATGGGGCGGAATCTTCCCACCTCTAATAGTCCAATGCAAATGTTCGGACAATGCCACAGCGGTTGCATACATCAATCACAAGGGGGGAACACGCAGTCGGGCGGTGATGGCGGAGTCTGCCAAAATTCTAAAGTGGCGGAGGAACATGTACTAGCGCTATCGGCAGTCTACATTCCAGGAGTGGAGAATTGGACGTCGGACTTCCTCAGCCAGAAGACCGTGGACCCGGGCGAGTAGTCTCTGCACCCAGAGGTGTTCGACTCCATCTGTCTCCATTGGGACCGTCCGGACGTGGATCAGATGACATCCAGGATCAGCCACAAGCTTCCCACCTTCTTCTCACAGACAAGAGATCCCCAGTAGACGCACTGGTGGCCCCATGGGATGGCTCTGCCCTCCTGTATGTCTTCCCCCCTCTCCTACCCGGGTCCTTCGCAGAATCAAGAGGGAGGGCATCCAGACAATTCTCATCACCCCGGATTGGCCGCGCCGAGCATGGTACACCGATCTCATCCTTCTCCTAGGAGACTCTCCTTCTCTCTCAGGGACCCGTCTTCCAGCAGCATTTAGAATCGCTATGTTTGACGGCGTGGCTAATGAAACCACTATTCTATAGCAGCGGGGTTTCTACGATGGAGTCATTCGCACCATGATTAAGGCCAGGAAGCCGACGTTGACCAAGATATATCACAGGACTTGGAAGTCTTTCCTGCACTTCTGAGCGGACCATCGCCTCCCTCCGCTCCGTTTCTCCCTTCACACAATCCTCTTCTTTTTGAAAATGGGGCTGGATTTGGGTCTTGCTCTTGGTTCCCTAAAGGGGCAGGTGTCGGCGCCTGCGATCTTTTTCCAGCGACCTCTGGTGCAAAAGGCCCTGGTTAAGACCTTTCTCCAAGGGGTGACTCACACTGTCCCTCCTTATCGCCCCCCTTTAACCTCTTGGAATTTAAACCTTGTGCTTGGTTCTCTTCAATTAGCTCCCTTCGAGCCTCTTGACACGGTTTCTCTCCGCATTCTTTCCTGGAAAGTGGCCTTTTTGGTGGCAGTCACCTCCATCGGGCGCGTGTCGGAATTGGCGACGCTCTCCTGTAGGGAACCCTTTCTTATTCTGCACCAAGATAAGGCAGTGCTTCACCCTGTGCCTTCTTTCTTCTGAAGCTAGTCTCTGCCTTCCATATCAACGAGGACATCGTTCTTCCCTCATTTTGTCACTTGCCTTTGCATCCTAGGAAAAGAGCCCTCCACCAGCTGGACGTGGTTCGTGCCCTGCGGATTTATTTATCAGCTTCAGAGTCGTTTCGGGGTACCGACGCACTGTTTGTTATTCCTGAGTGTCCTCGCAAGGATTTGGCAGCCTTCAAAGGGACGATTGCCAGGTGGATCCGCTTGGCCATTGGCTCTGTCCCTCCGTATCACGGCTCACTCGACCAGGGTGGTGGGCACTTCTTGGGCCCGTTTCCCCCAGGCTTCCGCTTTGCAGCTGTGTAAGGCGGCAACCTTGTCTTCCTTGCACACGTTTACCAAGTTCTACCAAGTGAATACCTTTGCGTCGGCAGACACAGCTCTGGGTGGCAAGGTCTTCCATGGGTGTGTGGTTTCTTCCCTCCCGTGGACTGCTTAGGAACATCCCACGGTTCTGTGTCCCCCAATGATACGAGCGAAAAAATTAGATTTTTGTAGACTCACATGTAAAATCTCTTTCTCGCTGAGTTCAATTGTTTTTGTTTCCAATTTTGCAACAGGTAACGGCAGTTGATTAACTGGTAGGGTCCTCAGTTTTGGGTTCGGACCCACTGGTTATTGTTATGTTATTTCATTTCTGATTTCTTATCCTCCTACTGCTTGTGCACAAACTGATATGCTCTCTCCAGGCTGGAGGGGATATAGCCGGCGGGAGGAGCTAACACTTTTTAGCCTAGAGTCGTCTCCTAGCGGCAGCAGCAGCTATACCCACGGTCCTGTGTCCACCAATGCACTCAGCGAGAAAGATTTTACAGGAGAGTCCACCAAAATCTCATTTTTCATACAATTTGTATTCTATGAAAAGCCATTTAGAAGCTGTCATTGCAATAACTTCCTCACCCAATTATATGAAACGTTAGAAACCAGGGACCCGGAGGACTCCTGAAACTGTCTCAGCCTTCCCTGGCAACGCTGAATGATTTCATGTCGTCTCTTATTTCTTCTGAACTTTATAGTCTTTCTTCTTTTTAAAGCTCTGGTAGTTTCTCAATGTAGTAAATCTCATGTGGTTTATAGTTTTATAAATGACATTGAGGGTAGGAGAGACCCATGACCATTTTGCTCAGTTACAACTTTAGTCGGACAGACCTCTATAAAGGCCCTGTTCACATGGTGAACTTTGAAAAAAGCAAAATGAGCAGTGTATTCCGTGGCACGACCCCCTCTGGTTTCTGTTGCAGTTATTCAATGTGAATGCTGTGGACCTTCTCCCGATGTAGCACTACTGAATGACGTTAAACTGCAAGTGGACTCCTACTACAATTTCCAGCCCCACCCGTAAAGACACTGCACCAAAAAAGTTATAAACTGTGGTCACACAAAAGGCAGGGTGGCCTTGTACTGGAAATAACGGAAGGCAGATGCCCTGCTGATGTGGATTACGCACCAAAATCCACGAGCAAAAGACTATGTGAATGGACTCTTAGGCTCCCGGTACACATTCAAGTTTTGATCAGAAGTGGCTGGACTTTTTAATGCAGTTTTGAAACTAAAACCAGCAATGGATTTAAGAAAAATGAGTAGTGGTATATGCCCATTATGATCCCTACCTGGTAATAGCTTCCAAAACAGCATCACAAATCCTGAAAAAAACTCAACCTGAACATGTATGAGCACCCAACCACAATGTAACAGTGCTATGCTTGTGGTAGCATTCAGTGCCCCGACAACTGTAAAAATATAAAAACAGTCAACCCGAAAATGCTGTGTAATCTGCAGGCAGCATGTTATAGAGCAGGAGGAGCTGAGCAAATTGTATATAGCTTTATGGGAAAAGATACAGAAAAACCTGTCATTTATACATTTATTTCTCAGCTATTTCTGACTTCAGTTGTATATGGGGCCATCTTATCAGTGACTGATAACATTCCCATTTCCACTGCGGCTGCGCGGTCAAATTCGTAGCGGGCGCAGTGGAAAAGGAGAGAGGAGGAGAGTAAACGGGTGGTCAGAGGCACACGGAGGGCGGGGTTATGAGCCGTTGAGGAGGTGCTGCCTGGGGCTCGGACGATTGAGATGCCGCCTTGGGCACTTGAGAGGTCACATTTACATAATCTTAAAAGTTCATTTTTGGCTGAAAGAAAACTCCATTAGATACAACAAAGGTACCGTTTTTAAGTTCTCTGTGGCACATATAACGCTATTTGATCAGTCTAATATGCTCAAATGTGGTGACAGACTCCCTTTAAGGACTCAAAAAAGTTCTCCATAAGCACTAACATGGTAGTTTTGGCTAGGTGTTCTAAAAATTATTCCCCGACAGAGCACAATCTTTTAGCAGATGCTGCATTATTGATTCTTCTGCAGTGGTTACAAGTTTATCCCTCTATCATTCAGGAAGGCATTGATGAGAAAAAATCTGATTTATAGATTTGAGGAGCTTACTACTTATTACCAATAGGCATTATGGTTCTTTCCTCAAGATCTGACCTCAATGGAAGAACCCAACGCGTCCAAGAAGCGGTGTTAACCTGAGAGCTTTGCTTGTTTCATTGCTTGTGAAATCTTTCTTCCTTTTAATAGGGTTGTCTCATTAGGGACAGCCCCTTTTAAAATGTGGCCAATAGGGCTCCCAGCAGCAGATCCTCTGCGCTTGCGCCAATGCCCGCAGCAATGGTGAAGATGTGAGATTGAAAGGGACAAGCGAGATGTCTGGCCCCGCAAAATCAAGGGGGAGGGGTGAGTCTCTTGACCACAGGGACGAGCCCATTGGTGCCGATTTTGAACCAATTAAATTGGTTCAACTCCATTGCAGACTTCTATCAATACATTTTTAAACTTCTAGTAATAATAAAAGAGGAAAGGCACAACATACTGTACATGGGGAATGCAAGCAGTTACTGTAACTAACATGCCAGGAGAGGTAAGAGTTTTTCTTTAAAGTATCAAATAATGGTGGTTAAAGGGGTAACCTCATGATTAATGTAAAAAAATGCAAATCAGATACCATATAGTACATAACAATCACTTTCTAACAAACGTAGCCCTTTACCTCACGTGGAACCAGAGATTTCCCCATCCATTGCTCTGCTAGATTCTTTTCAAGCTAGCAGCTTACGGGGCGTACACTTTGCCAGGGGGTGTCCTTACTACCGCAGCTGGTGGCAGTTGAAGGATGGAACTGAGCATGTGCGACCATCTCAGTGAGCAGGACAGAGAAATTAGAAAAAGTACAAACAGCAGGTGGCGCTATACAGATAGATTTCAGTGAATAAATCAGTGGCTATAGTATATTTTTTAAAAGTATTCAGATTCAGGTGCTGGTTTAAAAAAAAAAAAAAAGTTGAATATTTTTCATGAGACAATCCCTTTAATATCCGTAAACAAAGCTTTCGAACTCTCAACGTAAAGGGGTTTTTCTCGTAAAGGGAACCTCCACCCCCTTTTTTAACCAGAAAGGAGAACGGGCTCTATACGAATGGTCCTTGTTCTGCAGACTCATACTGTACTACAAGGATGGCCATTCATGTAATACTACATTTCTCCTGCAGCCCTTTTAAAAGAAGGAAAGATTTCACAAGCTGGAAATAGTCAGTGAAAAAAAGTGAGGCTCTCAGGTCAAAACCACAAGCACGGAATGAAAAAAATAAAAAATAAGAGATTTAGTTCACATATTTCATTGGCCTTCTACCTGGGCAGGCCAGAGTCATGCATAAGCCATCCTTACAGATATGCCATCACTAGCGGCTAATACTGGGATATACTTACATAGAGAGGCACTTCTGTTTGGCTCAGCTCCATCTCTGCAACTGTAAAGATAAAAAATAGGAAGAGTCATAAAACTATTATCTTACCATAAAATAAAACGTCTGAGCTGACATATGCGCCCTACGACAATAGACCAGGGAGATCTGTTACACATTTTTTCTTCTTCCTCAAACACCGCACCTGAACAAGGTGTGTACCTCTCAAGGCCACTGCTAATTCAGTCTGCTTTTGTGTCACGCATGTGGCGGCTACACATAAACACGCCGGCGGACACACAACAGCAGAACCCTCCGTCTCCAACCTTGTGCTTGCAGAATGAAAAGGAAGACCGTGCCATAATACTTTCCAAATGATGGACAGTGATTGAGTATTCTACGACTTATATCATACTGATGGCCTCGCCTGAGGAGAGTTCATTGATAGGATATTGGCAGGGTTCCAAATCCAGACACTCCCTCTGATCAGCTATCTATGTATACAAATAAAACAAAAGAAAACGTTCTGTTACGTTGCCTATTTACGGCGCTGCAGGTCTCCAAGTGAAGTGGGTAAGTTTCACATTAACAGTCAAGAAATCGCAGTAAAGACTGTGCTGCTCAAGTTATCCAGAAGACATCCAATATAAAGAGAGTCAAACACAGCGTTCAGATATTTTTTGCGGTTGTAGTAAAAAATCAGAGTGGCACTGCATAAAACAGAATAGATCCCTTACATGTCATCTACTCGCCACCGGGGTACTTAGCAGGTGTGTATGCGGTATAAGCGCTGTCGGCGGTGCTCTGTCCAACATGTAACCAGGCAGTTACAGCTTCAATAATATTGCACAGTTTTGAGATAAAAGGACGGCATTCACCGATGTTCGCTGAAACAATTTTATTTATTCCTGGTAGAGGGCGGACAACATACATGCGTGCTCCAGCTGAGTTAGGCGACGGCCGTTTCGCACCTCAGTGCTTTGTCTGGCCCATAATCAGGTGAACTAATTCACCTGCTCTTAAGAGACTCAAGCTGTGACGCGATTCTCCCTGCGCCCCACAGGTACCACATATGAATGCGGCGCTCACCTGTGTGCATCAGAGCGGAGCGTGTCATAGTAAAAGACAATCAATAAAACACACATTTAAAAAAAATATATCCAATATAAAGAGAGTCAAACACAGCGTTCAGAAATCCCTTCGACTTCCAGGTCAATCTTTCTGTAGGAACCAAAGAATGCACAAATAGTGAAGGGCCACCAAGAGAAGTAAAAGAAATAATTTATTATACTCACAAAAGGTAACAGGATAATAGGCATATCAAAAGCTGTAACAGTCCTCGTGTCTCTGCCCGACCTGGGTTTCAGCTTCACGGGCGCATACTATACCCTCATATGGGCATCTAATTTATACGGACCTTGGATAGAATAGACTCCTCCCGATTACATTAAACCATAAATTAAAACAAAACCAAAAACAGATGTTAAGGCATATATAGATATAGCAAGCTGCCACTACAACCCATGGCTGGAGAATATTCCTAAAGGGCAGTTAAAAAGAATCCATTGAAATTGTACAGATATAGAGGATTATAAAAAACAGTCAAATGATTCAAGATCGATTTAAAGAAAATGGCTATTCAGAAGAAAAATTGGCTATTTGTAGCAAAAATATAGAAGAAAGAAAACAAGTCAAAGAAATACAAGGAGTAGTAAGAAAAAGATTTTAGGTTTACCTTTCTCCCCAAATTTAATACCAATATAGGTCCTATAAAAATGCTATAAAGAAAAATTGGTCTGTATTGAAAGATTTTTGGGATCAGCGATTCCAGTTAAACCAGAAATTACATATAAAAAAGCACCAAATTTACAGAATCGACTAGTACATTCATATCCCTATAAAAATTTGAGGTATTAGCAAGAGTAAATTCACTTGCTGCGGCTTTTGCCTTCCATGTAAAAACCGCAAAAGGGAAAATATAAGAAGGAGTGCACAAACCATCCAATCTACTAAAAAAGGTTCTAGCTTCAAAATAAAAGGGGAAGTTGTTTGTGAGCATGCAGGGTTTATCTACCTACTGGAGTGCCCTTGTGGCCTCCAGTATGTAGGACGAACTATGAGAAAACTTAAAATGAGAGTCCAAGAACATATCTGGAATATCAAAAAAAGGCTTAGAAACACATAGCGTCTCAATGCATTTAAAAAAAAAAGTACATGAGAAGGATCTCAGGGGGTTAATATTCACTGGTATAGAAAACGTTAATCAGAAGTGGTGGGGAGGAGATCTACTGGATAAAAATCAGCCAATGTGAGGTAGAGTGGATCTACAGATTAGGAACCTAACAACCGCAAGGATTGAATATGGAATTTGATCTCAAGCCATGTTTGATATAATGGATATGTTTTATGTTGCTAGTTGTGAAGTGGAGTTCGGATGCAATAAAACAAACAGGTTTTTTTGTCACTCCGTGTGTAAGATAGTAAAGTGCTAGTACGCATTTATTGGTCTGATGGAACCATGCGACCTAATGACTAAATGGAAGAAGATCTGGTTACAGTAAGCAGAATCGATCACGGGTTTAGGAGGTTTTGTACACTAGCGGGGGAACTCTGCGAGCGGAATTGATCACGAGGTTAGGAGATTTTATGAATGAGAATGAAATACATCCCGTCACTAGTGGAACTCTGTCATGTGATCGGGAAAGCTATGTGTTATAGACATTGGGTGGTTTGGGAAAATGAAGAATGGCATAATATTGATAAGGATAGAATGTTTTACAAGATAGATGGCGGAAATATGTTTGTTTTAAATAAATATTATTTTAATGTTTTAATTCATGGTCGAATGTAATCGGGAGGAGTCTCTCCTATCACAGGTCCGTATAAATTAGACGCCCATATGAGAATGGAGTATGCACCCCTGATAAAGCGAAAGCGAAACCTAGTGTCAGGAACACTCCCGCGAGAGGTGCCAGGAGATCAGAGAGACTGGCAACACGTGGGTTAATCTGACTGGTTCCTTGTGGATCATTTGTGTCTGTTTTGGTATGACCACACCTCAAGAAGGTGTTGTTGGTTTGGTCATTTAACTTCCCCTATTTATTACTGCTTACCCCTTCTGGGGGTGCGTTTTATAGCTTTAGTTTCTGTACTCTGAGCTAGCTAGTTGTTGGATCTCTGTTGAGCTCCTGGCATTGCCTTTGCTCCACGTGAAGTTAAGTGTCATCTTACTTTTGTATTTTGTTTGTTGTATTTCCCTGTCTTTTGGATCTACGAATAGATTGTCTCAAGTTCTGTCACTATGCCAGGGACCTACAGGGTATGTTAGGGCTCTAGGTTACTGTGTATGAACTTTCCTACCATCGAGGTCAGTTCATGCTGATAGTTAGTCAGGACTTAGGTTGTTCTAGGAGGTGAGCTTCTCTACCCTAGTTTCCAGGTCTAGTTCCTATCCCCTTTCCTCCTGTGCTTGGTGTGGAGTTTTCCACCCACAAAGCACCCGTGACACCTAGGTCGGGCAGAGACATGAGGGCTGTTACAGCTTTTTGATATGCCTATTATCCTGTTACCTTTGGGAGAATAATAAATTATTTTACTTCTCTTGGTGGTCCTTCACTATTTGCACATCCTTTGGTTCCTACATAAAGATGGAACTGGAAGTCGAAGGGATTCGATGTTCGGCTATATTGAATGCTGTGTTTGACTCTCTGTATATTGGATGCCTTCTGGATAACTTGAGCAGCGCAGTCTGTACTACGATTTCTTATCTATGTAAACACACTGAAGGGTATATTACTCTGCCAGATTTTCTGTTCGATAATTGCTAACGAGCATTCCTATCTGGAAGTCTAATACTGCCTCTAAATGTCCAATGAACGAGCAAAGGCTCAATCATCGGGTAGTCCAGATCCTGCAGCATCTGGATTTGTCAGCGCCAGATCTCTCTGTCTAATGGCGTCCTGCATGGGGATGAGAGATGGCATAGCAATTGCTCCTCTCCATGTTGCGGAGGACATGATGCGTGTAGTAGCAGTGGTGTCCTCTGCTAGCTATCTGCCGATTACCAGAAGGGAGCGCTTCCCTCCCGACAATCATTAGCAGCATCGGGGTGTCTAATACACTCTTTACACAGAGAATGCTAAGAATTTGATAAGATGCCCCCGTTTACAACTGAGCTTTAAAAAAGCAGATACTTAAAAGTATAAATTGCAAGTTTTAATATTTTCCAACAAAAATAGATATGAATCTGCTCCACTCCTCCTGCTCTATAACATGTTGCCTGCAGACTGCACTTCATTTCATAGTGACAGGTTATTTTAATTTGGGGATTTAGGACCACACTTATTTTCCAATGAATATCACTTTTAAGTCCATACAGCATTATGCTATTGGTCAAGTTGTTTTTGTATTTGTTACATATTTTAACTTTTTTTAATTTACTAATTTTTCTAATTATATTTTTTAAGCTCCATAGCTCCATGCAGAGGGAATAGAACTGTGGCAGGGAAAGTGACCATGTCCTCCAATCCTGGGATATATTTTTACTACATTGAATTTTGCTCATTTTACTCATCACAGGAAAAGTGTTTAAACAGAACTTCTTAGTAAAATAAGCTTATAAAACCAACTAGTAGGACTGACCCTGTTGATTAAAATGATGCATATCTTGTGAAAATTGGTTGTGGCATTTCCAAGAAAAAAAGACTTTGAATGTTGGTGCAGATGATGGGGCGGGGCCTAGCCCCTCTGTGCACCTCAGCTTTCCAGTGATGGCCACGCCCATTGGCACACAGATGCCCTCACTATCATCAAGAATAAAAGTAATTTTTCTATAGAACGCCACAACCAATTTTCACAAGCTAGATCTTGTTTTAATCAGTAGGATCAACCGTACCAGTCAGTATGCCTGGTTTAATAGGTATGATTCTGCTGACAGACGCCCTTTAATAAAATCACAAACAAACCAAAGCTTCAAAATGTACCACCTTAAACAGGTAACCTGGGACTTTAAGCTGTTGGCTGATCAGCTGTCTGAAGGGGACACAGTGGTCCAGCGAGCAACTTGCCCCCTTCACCGTTTACCAGGCAGATCTTCATACCTTTAGTAGTAACTGCGACTCGTCCTATTCAAGTGGGGTTGAGCTTTAAAACCAGGCACATGGAAAACAATGACAGATCACCACGGATCCTTCAATCAGACACCACTGATTTTAGGGTACTTTCACACTAGAGTTATTCTTTTCTGGCGTTGAGTTCCATCCTAGGGGCTTAATACCGGAAAAGAACTGATCAGTTTTATCCTAATGCATTCTGAATGGAGAGCAATCCGTTCAGTATACATCAGGAGGTCTTCAGTTCAGTCTTTTTGACTTTTCAGGATGGAGATAATACCGAAGCATGCTGCGGTTTTATCTCCGTCCAAAATTCCGGAACACTTGGTGCAGCTCAGACCCATTCAAGGAAACAGGGTTGAGCTATAATACCTAGAACAGCAGCTATATAATGGCAACAAACTGCTTATCAATAGGGGTACAGGGTGTCAGACCCCCACCGATCACATACAGATGACCAATCTTAAGGATCAGAAGACCCCTTTAAAGAGCTGGATAACGTTAAGAAACCAAGCAAAGTAGCAGTTTACACTGGAGAGACAGGCAGTTTAGTGTAGTTTAAGGCAATGTATGACCTTGTGGGAATGCCCGGCAAGTGGAAGTGGTGGCGCGCTTATTTTCGCATGTACGTCTATTTTTCTATAAACAAAACAGTCTGAAAGGAGCCAAGTCCTGATAACATAATAATGCTTCCTGGAACACCAAGTGTGCGCATTTGATCCCTTAGTCTTCAGCTCACAAACCGGCTAAGCTTACAACTAATAACCTCATTAACAGCAAAGGCGAGGTGCTATTTTACCACGCCAGTTCAGGTCCAGGCAGTAGAAGACCATGCAGAATAAATACAGCTACAGCGACTATAGTAAAGATAAAATCAACACGTTACATAATATACAGCTTAGAAATAAAACAGACTGGAACAATGTAAAATACACCCCTGTCAGACTCAGTCACACGATCAGATACCATATTTACAGCCCAACACTACATACTGCAGCAACGTGACTCAACTACTAGAGATCAGGAAGAAGCTCGGAAAAGAATATAAAAAATGGTGTCATCAAGGTTAAGTATCATGACCTGGAACCAATAAATGTACCAAATCACACAGACTATTTCCACACAACATGAAATAAACATCACGAAAACTGAAATGCTTAAAGAGTTTTTGTGAAACTATTCTTTCTTCAGGATAAGCGCTCATGCACACAAGCATGGTTTTGGTCCGCATTTTTGGCGGATTGGATGTGGACCCCATTCATTTCAATGGGGCTGCAAAGGTTGTGGACAGCACACCGTGTGCTGTCTGCATCTGCACGTTCGTTCCGCGGCTCCGCAAAACAGACAAGGATAGGACAGTTCTAAAGAGGGCAGGACGTTCCGTTCAACAAAATGCAGAAGGCACACGGCCGGTATCCATGTTTTATGGATGCGCAATTTGCAGACTGCAAAAGTGGCTATGGCCATGTGCACGAACCCAAAGGCTAGGTCTACACAACGACATTTGTTGCGCAACATTTTGTTGCACTAATGTCGCGCGACAATTTTTATAATGGCAGTCTATGGTGTCGCACTGCAACATGCGACATGCTGTGACTGCGACGCGACAGTCGCAGAAAATCCATTCGAGGTGGATTTTTCTGCGACTGTCGCGTCGCAGTCGCAGCATGTCGCATGTTGCAGTGCGACACCATAGACTGCCATTATAAAAATTGTTGCGCAACATTAGTGCGACAAATGTTGCGCCCTATCTGTCGAGCGACTACTTGTCGTCGTGTAGACCTAGCCTAAGGGGCATTCACACGACCATACTTTTGTTCCGCATTCGATCTGCATTTATTGTGCATTAGATGCCGACCCATTCATATTAACGAGGCCGCAAAAGATGCGAAGAGCACATCATAAATAAATAGTAGTAGGGCACTCTCTATAGTATTGGGATTTTTATTAAATATAGGATAAAATTCTGAAATTAATAAGTACAATTCTATAGATGAATAAATAAATAATATAAAATGGTTCAAAATGAATAGCAGCAATGGTAAAGAGTGGGTGTATATACAATGATTTAAAACCACATCTGTATATAAAACACAATAAAATATAGATCCCAATTAACAATAATGATGAGTTGTTTCAGGCAGGTGATGGAAACTGCACAGTGGATAGAAAGCTCTAGTTTCTAGTGCCGCTACACCTAAAACGGAGCCGAGCTGCAATGCGGCACGACCACTGCCCCGTGGCGGGACGCTTGTGCATCCAGTGCATTCCACTGTGGCTGCTCAAAACAGCTGAGCGGTGGGGGTGCCGGACCCCAACTAATCTGACATTGATTAGCTATCATGAGGATAAGTAATCAATATCTAAGTACTGGGAAAATCCTTTATTACATTATTGCAAAGTCAGCTTGTTACCGTTTTTGTTCTATAACACAGCTAACCACAGCCACTTTTCAACCCATGTAAAATGGTAAAAAGCAGCAAATATTTTGCACAAAATAATGTATATCTAAATTTGCTACTTTTTTCCCACCACTATTCTGACACTAATGGAATAATAATTGACCCCCATAGTCTTTTCTGGTGTGAGTGCTGAATTATTATGGTAGTGCGACTAGACGGGCCAGGATAACATGATATTTTATATCTATATAAAGCTTTCCAATGCCTTAGCTTAGGATCAGGCAAGTTGTGCACACTCCAATCCTTTGTTCTGTGGAGAAGACGCTGCCAGGGCCTTATTTCCCTCTTCCTGACCAAGAGTGCACGGACAATGGGGAGTGTGGAGAACCGACAGCGATCTAACCTGTACAATCTGTGAGAGCAGGGGGAGCCGAGCAGATTGATATACTGCTTAGTGGGAAAAGGTTCAATATGGCTGGCATTTTATTAACTGAAACTCCTGCTCTTTCTGGGCTTAGGAGTCCAGTGGGCGGTCCTAGCCAGTGATTGACGGCCTTTGCCATATCAGTGTGCATACAGAGTCAGCGCTCAGTCACGGAGCAGGAACACCCACTGGACTAGTTATTATCAGTCAGAATTTATTTGAAAATGGACCGAAGAACAGAAGCCATGACTGTAGTGTGAACAGGGCCCAATCTGAGTCGCACTATAAAATCGGAGTACACAGCAATGTTATGGCATGGTTTGTAACAACAGTAATGGGTCTGCCAGCAATTTGTAAGGATAACAGAGTTAGTGGAGCTACAAATGAGCTGGCTTCAGATCATACATAATATCAGTCATTACATGTGACTGGAGACCTGGGGTTTCATTACACCCAGCTCCACTTGAGCGCCTCTATTTACCCAAAAACATCCATCACATCTGTAATAACAGCGACACATATTGTACTTCTCTGCTCCTGTACAAGCGAGTTCTGTTCACATTATGCTTGTGAACCATGCTCTGTTATTGTCAGAAAACCCATAGAAGATGAATGGTGAGAAGCGCGTATGCGCAGCCACCTCTATTCACGGCAGTGCATGGCAAGGCCCTGTTTTTTTAAATAGGAGTGGACCACAAGGTGGGACCTGCACCTATGGGACATTTAAGGTATAGCCTTTGGGTACCTGCACACATTGCAGAATATACACATTTTTTTCCCCCGCAATTCCCATGTGGAAAAACCAAGCGTAGTACAGAACCAGCAAAGTGTATGAGATCAAACACTTTGCGGATGTTTACCGTGCGGAAATCAGCAGCTAAAACCAACAACAAAATTGACATGCTGCAGGTTTTCATCTATAGGCCCCATCTGTCAATTTGGATCCACCTGTCCTACACCATTGGTGCCACTTTAAGGGTTTTTTTTTCCTGGGCAACTTTAGGTTCTCAGTCCGCAACGCTACTGCGAGCGCTGCTGGCTTCTCAAACAGCTGATCGCTGAGGGTCCCAGGTGTCGGACCCCCACCGATCATCATATACTGACGACTTCTCCAGACGCTAGGTCATCAGTATATAAGTCTCGGAAACACCCCTTTAAGCCTTTTGAAAATGAGCCGTTTGGAGCAATGAGATATCAAACTCGGCTACATCCCTAAGCGGTTAAAGGGATTGTCTGGCCAGCAAAAAAATAAAAAATTAATGGGGCCATGATGTCTTAAAAAATACTCATACTTAGCTCATGAATATTACTCCCCTGACGGTCTCTACTAGCCAGTCCCTTTTGACATGAAAATGTGACCCCTTCGCCAATGGCTGATTGACACGGGTCACCACTGCGGCCAGTGACTGGCTCAGTGGTCCCATTTCCCTTAACCACCTACCCATATGAAGGCTCTGTTGACTTTGCAGCAGACTATACAGCAAAGCCGCGAATAAGCCGCATAAAACAGGTATGACCATCCTCTTATGTATGAGCCCTGTTCATGTCAGGATTTTGGCGTACATGGATAGCAAAAATATTAAAAGAAAAAAAAACTAAAAATGATTGGAAGAGTTTCATTTACAGATGATACATTCTTTTAATAGATCTTATTACAAAAAGGCAGAAAAAAAAACATCAAATTTGGCCATGAATAGACAGTATACGTCCGGTCTACTAGTCCACTTTTACAGATAAGCTGTGACCTACCGTTACCCCAATATTAGGCACAACAGGGGTAAAAATGTATTAGGGATTATCTGTATTTCATGGACCCGACACAAAGTCCAGAGAGCGGGAGTCTGCCATTAGCCTCGCTGTAATCCCCACATTAATAAGGATTACTTGTCATTCGATACTTTATTGCAAGTTTCATGAGATTTTTAGTACAAAATGTAACATCCAGGAGCGCCCTGAAGACTGAAGGCCTCTGACGCACACATGGCTCCGTATCGTCAGGCGGACACCAAAACGCTGCAAGCTGCGTTTTAGTGACCGCCTCAAAAACGCAACGGAGACCAAACGCAGCCAAACTGATGCATTCTGAATGGATCCTTTTGGGGCTGAACTGATCCGTTTTGAACCATTTGTGAGATCCCTGAAACGGAAAGTAGCCTTATTCACTACACGGACGGAGTTAATCATAAAAATTAAAGAACAATCTGGGTGGAAAAGCTACCAAAATAAATAACTGGATAGTGCCATTTGGTAAGAAATAAATATATGTAATGTCGAACCTAAGATTATTCACCAGAAAGATGTAAAAACTAAAAGAAAACTGCAATAACCAAATTTATTTGGAGAAATAAGCGTAGTCATGTATCAAACTGGTGTAAAGTAGAACTGGCTTAGCCCAAAGCAACCAATCAGATTCAACGTTTAAGGGCTCTTTCACACTTGAGTTGCCCGGATCCGGCATAGAGTTCCATCGTCGGGACTCTATGCCAGAAGAATCCTGATCAGTTTTATCCTAATGCATTCTGAATGGAGAGAAATCCGTTCAGGATGCATCAGGATGTCTTCAGTTCCGGAACGTTTTTTGGCCGGAGAAAATACCGCAGCATGCTGCACTTTTTGCTCCGGCCAAAAATCCTGAAGACTTGCCGCAAGGCCGGATCCGGAATGAATGCCCATTGAAAGGCATTGATCCGGATCCGGCCTTAAGCTAAACGTCATTTCGGCGCATTGCCGGATCCGACGTTTAGTTTTTTTAGAGTGGTTACCATGGCTGCCGGGATGCTAAAGTCCTGGCAGCCATGGTAAAGTGTAGTGGGGAGCGGGGAAGCGGTATACTTACAGTCCATGTGGCTCCCGGGGCGCTCCAGAATGACGTCAGAGCGCCCCGGGAGCCACACGGACTGTAAGTATACCGCTCCCCCGCTCCCCGCTCCTACTATGGCAACCAGGACTTTAATAGCGTCCTGGCTGCCATAGTAACACTAAAAGCATTTTGAAGACGGCTCCAGTCTTCAAATGCTTTCAGTACACTTGCGTTTTTCCGGATCCGGCATGTAATTCCGGCAAGTGGAGTACACGCCAGATCCGGACAGCGCAAGTGTGAAAGGGCCCTAACTTTCCAAAGAAGCAGTCAAAAATGAAAAGGAGGCATCTGAATGGTTGATAGGGGCAACTAAGCCAGTTCTACTTTACACCAGTTTAATAAATGACCCCAAAGGTTCCTAGAATTTCAGTGGCAAAACTTTATAAACCTAAGGGGGGGGGTCAGGAAGTCCCTGACTTTTATACTGTAGATATAATTTAGCTTGTATATTTAGGATTACTACTGACAGAGATGGAGTGGGAAGAATACCGTAATCAGGAGGCAGACGAGGCTTTAATACCAAATAATTCCCACCGGAACTGCTTCATACTCCACCAACAGAAATCCTCCTCCGGATAAGAAAATGTAAGACACACTTTAGAAATAGTGAGAAAAAATGTGCGCATCATCACATTGTGTAGAATATTTTAATATACAGGAGTCTGAGTTTAAAAGAAACAAGATTTTATATTGCACTGTATTGTTAGGCTACTTTCACACTTGCGTTTGGTGCGGATCCGTCATGATCTGCACAAACGCATCCGTTCAGAACTGATCCGTTTGTATTATCTTTAACATGGCCAAAACAGATCCGTCTTGAACACCACTGAAAGTCAATGGAGGACGGATCAGTTTTCTATTGTGCCAGATTGTGTCAGTGAAAACGGATCCGTCCCCATTGACTTACATTGTGTGTCAGGACGGATCAGTTTGGCTCTGCATCGCCAGGCGGACACCAAAAGGCTGCAAGCAGTGTTTTGGTGTCCGCCTCCAAAGCGGAACGGAGAAGGAACAGAGCCAAACTGAGGCATTCTGAGCAGATCCTTATCCATTCAGAATGCAATAAGGGTAAAACTGATCCGTTTTGGACCGCTTGTGAGAACCCTGAACGGATCTCACAAACGGAAACCAAAAAGCCAGTGTGAAAGTAGCCTTAATTACAATTTTAAAATTTTTGGAAAGTTTGTTTTACATTTTCCATGTCACACACATACATATATATATATATCGTTATTAGGGATAAGCAAACTTGTGTTCTCAAGTTCGGCGTACAAGGTTTGGGTTATCTAAGAATTCCGTTATGGATTCCGCCATAACTTATGGTCCGTGGTAACGGAATTCTTAGATAACCTGAACCTTGTACGCTGAACTTGAGAATACAAGTTCACCTAGTAAGGTCACGATTTCCTTCCATTTTATCTGTTCGGTGCAGGTAACTTTTAGGCAGCCATCACATCATTATATATATATATAGATAACATGGGATCCACCAATCACCATAGCTGATATCACAGCTTATCTACTCCCTTCTGACATCTGCACAGGTCACAGCGCTTGCCTAGAAAACTCTCCCATAGAAGTCTATAGGGTCAGCTCCTGCTCATTGTGTCTACAGTCTATGTTGGCTGCTCTCCTCGGCATATTTGTGCAATCCAAATATAAACATGCATGTATTATAAATATCCAAATATTCGTACAATTTGTAATGACATCACGTGGAGGGCGCAATATACTTGGTGCGCGGTGACCATATCTTTTGCACATAACAGTACCATGGAGGTCCGCAATATATATACCGTATATATAGTGCATGGTGAAAGCTTATTTTTTGCACAGATATTATATAGATACCAGCATTTCGTCAATCTCAATATCTGCAATACATTATAGCTTGGGAATATTGATACATCAAGACACAGATTGGCAATAATGCAGGAATATTATATATATTATATTCAGCTGTGTATTTATGGATTATACAATTGAAGTGTTATCATCAGAGAAGACAACTCCTTCCATAATTTTATCCCTTTATATTTTTATTTTATTTTGGCATTATGTATCCAGAAAGGGCCCTGCTGGGATTGTTTTAATCATAAATGTTGTATTTAATTAATGTTTCAATTAGGACGATGTGCAATTCTAGGAGGGGGGGGGGGGAGGGGTCCTGTCAATATACAGTGCCAGGTACTCTTTAAGGCCATTAGGCTTCCATCTCAGAAGCTGTTAAATGGGAAATTAAAAAAAATTATCTGCTTGCTTAACACTTAGTGTGTATGTATATTGCTTTATTTTATTTTCCGATCAATGTCATTTGCTTTTGTCTGTTGGGCAAACTTCCATTTCCTATTTAATTACAAGGTCAGTAAATTCACTGGTAGATAAGGATTATTTTACACCCAGGAATACATTACTATGTTAGGCCACGCTCACATCTGTGCTGTGAACTAGAGCAGTCTGTCCCGGCGGTGGAACAGACTGCTGGAGTTCATTGTATCCGGCATATCTGGATATTGCTGTGCACCGCCAGATCCCCATTCACTATAATGGGATCCTGCCGCTTTCCAGAATATATGTCAGGTTGAAAGCAGGTATATATGCCAGATACAGTGACCAGAACAGAGTGCCACGACGCAGATGTAAGCCCAGCCATACAGGGAGGGCACAGAAAGTATAGGGCCCCTGTGCAGCAACCGTAGAACAGGCCCCTTACCCACCGGTAGTAACTTGAGGCATGGGTGTACAGTCATGGCCAAAAGTTTTGAGAATTACATAAACAGCAACTTTTCAAATTTCCAATATTTAAGTTTTTATAATAGCAATTTGCATATACTCCAGAATGTTATGAAGAGTGATCAGATGAATTGCATAGTCCTTCTTTGCCATGAAAATTAACTTAATCCCCAAAACAAACTTTCCACTGCTGTCATTAAAGGACCTGCTGAGATCATTTCAGTAATCGTCTAGGGTTATGCTTGAAATCATTGTTCTTCCATTGTTAACCATGGTGACCTGCAAAGAAACGCTTGCAGCCATCATTGCGTTGCATAAAAATGGCTTCACAGGCAAGGATATTGTGGCTACTAAGATTGCACCTCAGTGAACAATTTATAGGATCATCAAGAACTTCAAGGAAAGAGGTTCAATTCTTGTTAAGAAGGCTTCAGGGCATCCAAGAAAGTCCAGCAAGCGCCAGGATCGTCTCCTAAACAGGATTCAGCTGCGGGATCGGAGTGCCACCGGTGCAGAGCTTGCTCAGGAATGGCAGCAGGCAGGTGTGAGGCGAAGACTTTTGGAAGATGGCCTGGTGTCAAGAAGGGCAGCAAAGAAGCCACTTCTCTCCCAAAAAAAAACCATCAGGGACAGATTGATCTTCTGCAGAAAATATGGTGAATGGACTGCTGAGGACTGGGGCAAAGTCATATTCTCCGATGAAGCCTCTTTCCGATTGTTTGGGGCATCAGGAAGAAGGCTTGTCCGGAGAAGAAAAGGTGAGATCTACCATCAGTCCTGCGTCATGCCAACAGTAAAGCATCCTGAGACCATTCATGTGTGGGGTTGCTTCTCATCCAAGGGAGTGGGCTCACTCACAATTTTGCCCAAAAACACAGCCATGAATAAAGAATGGTACCAAAACACCCTCCAACAGCAACTTCTTCCAACAATCCAACAACAGTTTGGTGAAGAACAATGCATTTTCCAGCACGATGGAGCACCGTGCCATAAGGCAAAAGTGATAACTAAGTAGCTCGGGGACCAAAACATTGACATTTTGGGTCCATGGCCTGGAAACTCCCCAGATCTTAATCCCATTGAGAACTTGTGGTCAATCCTCAAGAGGCGGGTGGACAAACAAAAACCCACTAATTCTGACAAACTCCAAGAAGTGATTATGAAAGAATGGGTTGCTATCAGTCAGGAATTGGCCCAGAAGTTGATTAAGAGAATGCCCAGTCGAATTGCAGAGGTCCTGAAAAAGAAGGGCCAACACTGCAAATACTGACTCTTTGCATAAATGTCATGTAATTGTCGATAAAAGCCTTTGAAACGTCTGAAGTGCGTGTAATTATATTTCACTACATCACAGAAACAACTGAAACAAAGAAAAGCAAACTTTGTGAAAACTAATATTTGTGTCATTCTCAAAACTTTTGGCCACAACTGTACACAGGCAGTGGAGGACCCCTGTGCAAAAATAGTATGTGGGCCCCAGTTAATGTTTAAAGATTGAGGGTCTCATCACGGTTCTCCTTGTCCTGTACTACGAGTCTATCCTTCATTCAATAGATCATAATCTTTTAATAATTTCAAGTCATAGTTCCCTTCTTGCCCATAGGGCCACTATACAGCTGTAAAGCATGCGCTAATCGTATGTCCACCCATGGTCCAACCTCTAGAATCCCCATGATCCTAAGAATGAAGTGGGATAGGATATGCCTCACTTTATGAGTGATGGATATCCAATCTCTGGGACCCCATGACCATGAGAATGAAGGGGCCCTATAGCTTCAGCCATGCAGCCCCTTCACAGTCTTGCCCAGCACAGCGGCACCCTGGTCACCCACTGGATCTGGGCAACTGCATCAATTTCTGGTCAAGGTAACAGGATCGGCTGCAATTATCTGAAACAGCCAGGGGTCTGGAGCCCTGCTGTTCTGGGAAACCGTGATAAGGCCACAGAGGTGATACAGTGCTGCATCTGCTTCATTCTCAAGATCATGGGAGGATAAGCAAACCTCTGGGACATCAAGTGATGCCATCTTTTATCTCCCCTCATTCCCAGGTCATGGGGATCCTAGAGGTCAGACCTTCACCAACCACAAAGTGATGGCATAGCCTAGCAACGTAACATTACAAGATGGAAATAAAAATACTAAATCGATCTTAAATTGCATTTCACTTACATCCTTACAGGGGTCATCTATATCTGATCGGTGGCGATCTGACTCTCAGCACCTCTGCCTCATCTGCTGTTTGAAGAGGCCATAATGTTGGATGAGCACTGCGGCCTACTCACAGCTTACCAAGCACATGACTGTTCACTGTAAAGCGTATGGGCCTGGTAATGCAGCGCAATCCAATTTATGGGACTCTACCGCACAAAGGCCATGTCACCTATGAGCATAACGTCAAAGGCTGGGGGACAGGTCGTAACACGTCTTTAAACCACATATATTGATGACCAAATATTTTAAAAATTTCTGAATCCACTACAGGGGCAAGCCGAGACCCTCAAAGCACCAAAGCGCTGTCCCGCTTTAAAGTTAGCCACTCATTTTGCTTGTGATGGACACAGCAGGCCTCTAAATCCTGCTCATATATGGCCTTATAATCTTGCACGAGCATCGGGTGCCTGAGTTCTGGCGCATGCTCAGTACGGCTCTTCTCTCCAGCACCAGAACAAGTGGCTGTATTGGGCATGCACCAGAACTCTGGTGCACAGCGATTGTGCAAGATTCCTGGAATTAAGGATACTTTCACACTTGCGTTGTTAAGTCCGGTATTGAGATGCGGCAGAGGATCTCAATACTGGAATTAAATGGATCCATTTTGATTTTGCACATCGGGATGCATCCGTTTCATTAGGATGTGGTTGTTTGAAATCAAAATGGAAAAAAAACAAGTCACTAAATACATTGAAAGTCAATAAGTGACGTATCCAGATGACCATTGACTTACATTGTTTTCCGTGCCGGACCAGTTTATTTATTTTTTTCGTTTTTATGGCTTTGTGTGTCCGGTCATAAAATGCAATGATGCCGGAACGGAAGACATTCTGAACGGATCGGTTTCCATTCAGAATGCATTAGGAATAAACGGAAATGTTTTTCTTTGCCGTATCGAGATCCTCTGCCGGATCTCAGTACCGGAAAACAACACAAGTGTAAAAGTAGCCTGACCAAGATTCAGAAGCCTGTGCCTGTTGATCACAAGGGGAAAGTAGTAGCTTATGCTACATTCACATATGCGTTTACAAATCCAACAGGCTGTTCTCGCAGAGGAATAGCCTGCTGAAATTCACACGGGATCCAGCCTAGCCGGATAATGCCGTGCACCGCCACATACCACATTGCCTATAATGGGATCCAGCCGTTTTCCGGCATAAATGCAGAGTTTCAGTAGAACACAAATTTCTGCAGACCCATTATAATCAATGGGGATCAGGTGATCTCTGGCAGGCTGTTCCTCTGCTAGGAACTTGTATTTGTAAACCTATGTGAACGTCCCTAACTTTGCAACGGGACAGCACTTTGGTACTCCAAGGGGCTCTGGCCCATCCTTGGAGCACTGAACTGCTCATTTGCATATTTGTATAGAGATAGAGAGGTACTGTTTTAAAGTACCGGTTCTGAAAGTTCTATCAGCCACTGTCACGGTAGGCAAGATAAGGGAAAGAAACAGAACACGACAAGGCAAACAAAACAACTGACTAGGCCCCAAATACTAGGGAACAAAGGGGTCACCACCTAGCTATTCCTAAAATACTTTCCCTAAGCTGCTATGCCCATGTGCATATCTCGATGGGAGATATGCACATGCCCACGTACCTAAGACTATAAACACACTGAACCAAACCCTCAGCTGTAGGGAAGAGGGATAGAGACACCCAGCTCCTTTAACAACCCAAATAGCTAGCGTCACCCTAGAGGCCTAGTAAAAACAGGCACAGAAGGAAAAAAGGGAAAAGGACTTATCTAGAGATGTGTTGGAAAAGACGATCCACCAAACTTCCAGAGCTCACACAAGGCAGAACTATAACCCGCAAAGGCTATAGAGAGGAATAAATAGCCTCACCAATTACCTAAAGAACAACACCACAACAAAACAAACTGTCAAATCGAGTCACGTGCAGCAACTCTGACAGATCTCCTCAGAACACCCACAGGGCAGGGTGTGACAGCCACAGTGCTTAGGTTCACATGCAAGAACCATCTGGTAAACTCCCGTTTCCATTGCATCCTAGAAATGATGGCCCAGATTTACTAATGTGTCTGCTCTTAGAATGTCTAAAAGTGGTGCAATCTGGGCAGTTTTAGAGTAATCTGGCACAATTAGGGTTTCTCCAAATTTTCCAACTTGCTTAAAAGGGGGAGGGGGGGTCTTTGCAGAAAGCGGTGGAGCTTTGTTGGAGGGGGCGTGGGCTCATATGAACCATTTTGCAACAAAAACGTGCCACCTTTCCGACATGTTTACATCTGCGTTTTAGGCCATTCAGGGCCTCCATCTCGATTCTGTCAAAAAGATCAGGCAAAATGTCCTGCATGCAGAACTTTTTTTTCTCCACTAAAAAAAAATGCAGACACTCGTGAACAGAAACCGAACGGACCCCATATGTTTGGCTTCGTTGGTTTCAGTTATATTCTGAATCCAGGACTTTCATTGTTTACTTTGTTCTGTTCCTCTAACGGAGCAGAACAGCAGAAATAGCTAGCGGTGATGTGAACGTGGCCTAAGTCAACTGATGCACAGTTACACAAAAGTATCTATGCCTACATTACATTTATCATCCAGCCTGAGCCCCTGTGATAAATCTGGTGCAGGTCTAGACAACATGTCTAAGGCTTCTTTCACACTAGCATTAGGCTTGTGGTCGTGGCAACCAAGTACGTGTCTGTCCTACCTGAGCTACCCTACCCCTAAGCGGTCAGAGTTGTGCCGTGACCGTGTCGTGGAGGGACGCCTGAAAGAGGGCATCCCCTTTGAGAGTAACAGGAGAAAAGGGTGGGTGGGAGGGAGGACTCTGCACTACGTACGTTTGTGGGAGGGCGCCGGCCGTTGAAGTAGGTGGCCAAGCCCCTCCCACAAATACAGGCCAATGAATCGGCCTTACACTTGTGGTCGTGGCAACCAAGTACGTGTCTGTCCTACCTGAGCTACCCTACCCCTAAGCGGTCAGAGTTGTGCCGTGACCGTGTCGTGGAGGGACGCCTGAAAGAGGGCAAAAGACATACTGGTAGGCAGAAGTGTTTTATTGCAAAGACGTTACAAAGCTAAAGTTTGAAAGGCTGCCGACATTTCGGTTTTTAGGGTGTGGTATGTAACGGTTGAAACAAGACGAGTGCCAACGCCCCAGTTTCTGAATGACATGCGCAGGCACTCGGTTCTTGGAGGCCGCGGATGCCGCGCCTATGCGGAACGAATGGCCCGAAATGGTGGCAGGGTCGCCGCCCGTGCTGGCCACTAGTGACCTAACGTGGGATATGAACTGCTGGGTGGTGAGCGGCACCACCCCGAAGGGTAACAGAGGACTGTTCGGTCCGGCCCCGGACAAGGCGGACCGCAACCGACGAAGCACCGTGACGGGACACCATTGATGTGCTGTGGGAAAGTAGGATATCTGGACAGGGGGTCCCAACTGGGAGGTCTTAGACGTCTTGAGCAGCAATGTGAACCCGTCGGAGTTCTGGACCAGTTGGCTGACCGTGAGGAAATTGTCGCTGCCTGGTGAACAGGTAAACTCCCCAGGTCTCAGGAAGCCGTAGAAGGCCAAGTAGATGGCGGATTTAAGTACCAGGCTGGCCAAAACCCCGAAAGGATTACCGTCCAAGGCATCAGACAGTTTGCGGAAAAGAGGGCCGGTGACCGGCTGCCTGCGTACTTGGCTTTGAGGCCCGCACTTGCTCAAACCCTTGAGGGCGGCTTTGACAGTGTGTAAGGTGAACACTGATGCTAGCTCAGGGTGGCCAAGAGAGAGAAAGTGTTGCACTCCCGCCAGGTATGACCTCACTGTAGCGTGGGAGAGCTTGCGTACAGAGTGGCAATACCCGATGAACGCCAGGATGTACTCTGGAAAACTGGAGTCCTCCTGAGGACATTCTCCTCGAAACTTGCAGAACGTCTTCCACCCGCTGTTGTACGCCCTGGTCGTGTTAGGCGAGAGGGAATGGTGTATTAGAGCGTGGGCCGTCCCAAGGTGGTCGGCTACACTAGCCTTAAGGACTCGAGAGGAGGGATGGTGGCGCCTGTCGCATCTGCCTCTGGCATTATCTGGAAGAAACGGGAGAAGTTAGCCCTCGACAAGGCGTCAGCAGCCCCGTTCTGCGCACCTGGCACATGCGCACTAAAAATATGAAAGTGGTGTTGCAGGGAGAGCTGCACTAACCGTCTGAGAAAACACATGACTTGACTAGATTTCGACAGTCCACTATTGAGAATGTCCACTACGGCTGTGTTGTCAGTCACGAACAGAACAGACTGACGTGCCCAAAACTTGCCCCAAATGTGGGCGGCTACCACAATGGGGTACAGCTCGAACAGCGCCGAGGTCTGGAGGAAGCCTGGGATTTGTCCCACCTCGGCAGGCCATGCGTCTGCCACCCAGTGGGTGCCGAAAATGGCGGCAAACCCTGAGCCCGCAGCTGCATCTGAAAAGACTGTAGGCGACTGACACGACAGCTCGGGTACAAATAAGGAGACCCCGTTCCACTGGCTCAGGAAATGATCCCACATGTGGAGGTCCGCTAGGGCTTGACTGTCCAAGCACACCGGGCTGTCCTGTTCTGGGGCGGAACTCAAGAGCGCGAGTAGGCGGGATATGAAAGCTCTGCCCTGTGGGATGATGCGCATGGCGAAGTTCAACATGCCCAGAAGAGACTGAAGGTCCGCCTTAGTGACCACGGTCGTGACTGCGAACCTGTGAATGACTCCTCTGATCCTTGTTAACTTGTCCGCCGGCAATCTAGCTAGCATGCGCTGGGAATCTAATTCGATGCCAAGAAAGGTGATGACTGTGGCCGGGCCTTCTACTTTCTTGGGGGACACCGGGACATCTAATTGGGAAAAGCACCTGAGTAACTTGCCCAGCCCTAGGGGGAGTGCCCCTGGCCTCTCAATCAGCAGGAAGTCATCCAGGTAGTGGATGACAAATTCACAGAGGACTACGTGTTCCAGGATCCAGTGGAGTGCCTGAGCCAACTGATCGAAGAGCCAGGGGCTACTCTTGGAACCGAAGGTGAGCTTAGTGGAGAAATAGTACAGGCCTTTCCACTTGATGCCGTGCCACTGCCAGAGGGCTGGCATGATGGGAAGCAGCTTGAAAGCATCCGATATGTCGGCTTTGGACAGCCAGGACCCTGGGCCCGTTTTCATGATGATAGCGATAGCCTGGTCTATCGAGGCATATCTCATGCCCACTTCCTCCGAAGGAATGAGGGAGTTGAGGCTGGGGACCTGGGAGCCGTGTGGGGCCGACAAGTCGATGATGAGTCTCTCCTTCCCGCTGAACTTGCCTGTGACTACCCCCACGGGACTGACTCTCCAGCGTTGAAAAGGGGGCACACCAAAGGGACCGATTAAGAACCCCTTGCTCAACTCGGCTTCTATCAGTGCGTCTACCGAGGCGGGATTTCTTTCGGCTGACTGAAGGTTTTTGCACTCGTGTGTGGACTCTGGAGTCGTGATCAGTCCCGTGTGGAAACCCTCCTGAAATCCTGTCACCAGGAACTGAACAAACCCCGGGTTGTGGTGGCCTTGCAAGAATTCTTGTAACCGGCTGATATTGACCACATTGATGTAGCTTTTTACGGATTTTAATGAGCATGCCACTCGGGGGTGGGCCCTGAAACAATTGGTACAGATATGCAACAACCGGCACTGCCCGAAGTTACAAGAGGCGTAATTAAAGTTGTTGCATATCTGTGCCCTTCCAAGCTGAATGATGGGCCGGCCCAGCTTGTCTACTGAGCTGGGGGGCCTGAAGACCTCAAGAGGACCAGCTGCCAAGCTGGATGGGTAGGATGCCGTGCTGACGGCGGACTTGTCGCACCACTCAACCGAGTGGAAGATAGATTGACAGGCGGAACAGGAGGGAGCCTTCAGACCTGCAAAGTGTCTGCAGAAAAGCTCAGTGTCCAGGTTGGACCAGTCAGTGACGTGCTGAAACTGGGAGAGAGCCGCTGCCGCCTTAGCTGCAAATGAGCAGTGGTAGTCGTAGAACGCGGTTCCTCCATACCTATGACCCAACTCTGTGACCCTGAAGAGATAATGGTCTAGTTCCTCCCTCCTGTCCGGCCTGGCAGTGCAAATGACATCCCTGAAAAGACTAAATGCCATAACGAATTCCGGGATGGACAATTTGCGGTCGAGCCGGTGGTCGCGGCTCCTTAGTACCACCGACACTTCTCCACAAGCTATAACCCTGTTATCAGAGAGGTCCCTAGATGCTATGAGTAGAGACGCAAGATTGACATCCCTACCCTCCAGGATGTCCTTCCTGATGTTGAGCGGGACATAGTGGGAGGGAGTCACGTTAGGGACGGACTGGGCAGAACGAATGTCTGCTATGGCGGAGGTGGAGGCGACCGGAACCTCGAGGGAGGCAACTGGTGCGACTGTGCTGCGAGCCTCGATGGACTCCAACCTCGCCTGCATGGATGTGACGGCCGACGTCAGACTGTTTAGCATGACGTGTATCTGAGTCAGCGATGTTTGCATCGTAGTTGCAGGGGGATCATTGGCGCTGGGTGCCAGGGAGTCTCTCCACAGCCGATATAGTTCAGCTTTCCTAGCAGTTGCCGGGAAAGGAACGCCCCGCTTTGTCAACTCCGCCATCAGCCTAGGAATTGTCCAAGCACGTAGGGACGGTGTGCTGCCCCTCTCGGATGTCTGTGCTACGACCTCGTCCACCGACGCGTCGACAATGTCCGAAGCACGTGACATAGCGGCTGTGGAAAGAGTAACGTAACATGACCGACTAGCCTGATGGTCGCTGGCACCCGTGCAGCTGTCTAACCACGTACAGAAAAGTGAACAATTGCCGTGAGGTATGCACACTGAACCAGAAGAGCCGTGAAGGAATGGCCAGGAACCGCCACCCGGGAGTCCATGCAAGGAGACCCGACGTACTTACCAACTGAGAATCCCTATACACTGACTTCACGGAAGTGAAATGAAATGAAAAATGACCTGTGCGTTGACAAAAAAACACATGAGACCCCAGCCTGAGGCCAACCACTTCCCATCCCCCGACGTGTACCTCACTACCTTGGTAGCCAAGGAAAAATCAATTGAGATCCCACCAACTTCTCTCAGACTAACCACTGTACAGAACCTGGAAAACAACAACGGAAACAAATGCAAAAGAACCAGTCAATGCGTGAGGCTCAATACCAGGACGTGTACGTGAGGGGAGGTATGGTGACTGGTGGGAGAGGGTGTTTTTTTTTCTTTTCTCTTCTCTGCATTGCGTTGATGATGGAAAAAAACCCTACCTATCTAGGCGGCACGGCGGCCCGTGCCAGACTTTAATGTGGGCGGGGAGCGAGCCGTTGCCTGCACCGCCGTGCTCCATGGTAACCGCGTGGGGAACGCGGAGTTCCCTGGTACCATGAACCACGTGGGGATGGATATTGGCAACGGCTGACAATCCCTGCAAACATGAGACGAGTGCCACGTGGAGAGCTGACGCATGTCCCTGACAGGGTGCTCAGTGCGGGGCCCTCTCTGTCCCTGGGTGGCGCCGTCCGCCGGCTGAGCACTTCTGCCGCGTGGGGAGCAGCGCAGCCCTCAGGCATGAGGTCGGCCCAGGGGGGCCCCTGGCGACGAGGGCCCCATCTTGCCGAGGCTAAGCGTGCCGCGTGGGGGGCCTCACCGGTCCCTGATGGGGTGCCCAGTGCGGGGGTGCCCCCCTTACTCCATGGGGGGCCGCCTCCCGCCGGCTGGGCACCTCCACCGCGTGGGGAAACGGAGCTGCCCCCTGGCATAGGGGGGAGGCCTAATCAGACGTGCCTCCCCCCTTCTGTGCGAGACGTGCCACGTGGGGGGCGCACCACTCCCTGATGGGGTGCCCAGTGCGGGGGTGCCCCCCTACTCCACGAGGGGCCGCCCCCCACCGGCTGGGCATCTCCACCGCGTGGGGAGAAAAATGCGCCCCCTGGCAATTGGGGAAGTGTATGTGTCGCCGATCCACAGCTGTCTGCGCTGCCCACCAGGTGAGGGAGCGAGGCAGCGCAGGCTGTGTACCGGCCGAGAAGAGGGGGGCGGGAGCGGGCGGGGAGTTTGGCCCTCATGTGACCACTGGCTCCGCCCCCCGCCGGAGAGCGGTGCCGAGCACGAGCCTGGGCGGTGGAGGAGGGGGGTGCCGTAAGCGTGGCTCCATCCCCCCCCCCCCCCCAGAGGCTGACGAGGTGCCGCATGTAGAAACGGGCAGGAGGGGTGAACCAGACGCAGCGTATGGCGGCCCCTACGTACCAAAGGGCCGACCACCGCACTCCTGCCTGCACTTACCCGATCCACCAACAGGACTGCCAGGTACGAGCGCACGCTTCCAAGGACTCTGCACTACATACGTTTGTGGGAGGGCGCCGGCCGTTGAAGTAGGTGGCCAAGCCCCTCCCACAAATACAGGCCAATGAATCGGCCTTACACTTGTCCGGCAGGCTGTATCAGTAGGGGAACAGCCTACCGGATCTGTACTAAGGCTTGCACACGTGTGCTCCCGGAAGTCCGGCTCGGCACAATTCACTAAAATGGGGACAGGCAGAAGATGCAGCTGCAGCGCGGCAAGCATGCCAAGAGGCAGCCGGACAAAAACCACAGGCTGGCTGTTACCCTGCCGAAACAGCCTGCCGGACAAGCGTAGTGAGAATGAAGCCTAAGCTACCGCCATCTACAGGCTTAGAAAATATGGGTCAATGATTACGTTAGGATCTGTTCAGGAAAAAACGGATGGTTTTGCACGCAAGTCGAGTCCGTTTTTTCGGTGCTCGTGTTTTTTTCTCTCCCAATTGTATCCGGATCGCATGCATTTTGACATGCATGAAGAAAAAATGAAGAATAACACTAAACATCTCCTAGCAACCATCAGTGAAAAACGTACTGCATCCAGATTGCATCCGTTTTTCATGCAAGTCCCATTCACTTCTATGGAACCAGAGCGGTGTGAAAAACGCACAATATAGAACATGCTGAGATTTTTCCTAAATGCAAAGATGATGCGTGAAAAACAACGCTCATGATCACACAACCATTGAAATAAAGGGGTCAGGATTCAGCCGTATGCTATGCGCTCGCTAGACACATCACATCTAGACGGAAAACTCGCTCACATTTCTGTGCGTTTCCGCACCAAATACCACATGTGTTACTTGCGGTTTTTGGTGCGGAGCTGAAGCAGATTTTCCGCAGATCACACCCTTGCATTGAAGAGTAAAATATGTACAAAATCACAACAGTTCAATTTCTGCAAAAAAAAAAAAAAAAAAGTGTACGTGAGATTTGTCCAATTTCATACATTTTTCTGGTGCTGCTACTTTCACATTTCCGTTTAGTCCTCATGCAGTCTGAATGGAAAGAGATCTGTTCAGGATGCATCAGGACGTCTTCCGTTCCGGCAGCATTCCGTTTTGTGACCAGATACAAAACCGTTGCAAGCAGAAGAAAACGAATCCGACACTGAAAACATTGTAAGGCTACATGCAGATGTATATGTATGTGTTTTGCGTTCCGCAAATAAAAAACGGATGATATCCGTTTGCCATCCGTCCAAACGGACAAGAATAGGACATGTTCTATTTTTTTTTTGCGAAGCTACGAACGGACATACTGATGAGGACAGCACGCGGTGTGCTGTCCACATTTTTTGCAGACCCATTGAAATGAATAGGTCCGCATCCTATCCGCAAAAAAAAAAAAATAACGGAACGGACATGGAAACAAACGTTTGTGTGCATGCAGCCAAATCAATGGTGACAGATCAGTTTTTTTTAGAAGCCTTAAAAAACACATCTGTCACCCATTGACTTTCAATGTATTTAGTAATGGATCAGTTTTTTTCCGTTTTGATTTCATACAACCGCATCCTAAAGGAACAGATGCATTCTGATGTGTAAAACCAAAACGGATCTGTGTAAGGGCTCATTCACACGACCGTGTGCTGCTCGATGCCGTATTGCGGACCGCATTTGCGGATCCGCAATACACGGGCACCGTTCCGTGTGCATTCCGCATCACGGATGCGGACCCATTCACTTCAATGGGTCCGCAAATCCGGAGATGCGGAACGGAACACTACAGAGTGCTTCCTGGGGTTCTGCTCCTTGTCTCCGCACCGCAAAAAGATAGAACTTGGTCTATCTTTTTGCGGAACGGACGGATCGCGGACCCATTCAATTGAATAGGTCCACGATCCCCATGCGGCTGGGCCACGGTCAGCGCCCGTGCATTGCGGATCCGCAATTTACCCTGGGTTCACACCTGAGCGTTTCTGAGACGCGCGTATTTGTCGTGCGTTTTACACGTGTTTTTAATGCGCGTTTTTTGCAATAGTAAACGCGCGTTTGTGTGATTGACTGCAGTGTTGTCCAATGAGCAAATATCCCTGTCTATATGAAGTTGGCCAATCATAGGGCATTGTAGGTGTGAAATTTTGTACTTGCCATCCTGCGTATCATACAGGCAGCGTTTGGCTTGCACCAGCCTGATCAGGGTCTCGGTGTCACACACAGACTCCTCCATGCTGGATTCTCTCCAAAACTGTGCTTTGCACCTGGTGTTGGGCCTTTTTTAGCATGTTGCTAAATCCAAAACGCGCGTTCGAACGTGCGTTTTCAGTGTAAAAAACAGGCAAAATACAAGCGTTGCGCGTTCCCATTGAAGTCTATGGGCCAAAACGCGCGACAAACGGACAAAAAAAAGCTCAAGAACTTGTTTATGTGTCAGGCTTTTTTCAGCGCGTTCGAACGCGCTGTAAAACGCGAAAATGTGAACCAGTCCCATAGGGAAGCATTGGTTTGCATCGGTTATGTGTTTTACAGCGCGTTCGAACGAGCTGTAAAACGCGCAAGTGTGAACTTAGGGTTAAGGGTCCACAGCACGGGCACGGGCTTCACATGGTCGTGTGAACAAGCCCTAATTCTGATATTAAGATCCTCTGCCGGATCTCAATTCTGGAATTAACAACGCAATTGTGCAATTAGCCTTACACTGCTGTTTTTCCGTATGAGAATCCACAACGTGTGCAGGTAGCCCAAACCCAGCCTAATGGTGACCATGCACATCAGTTAACTGCGAGTGAAGTGAGCGCTGATGTTTATATGGCAGTGAAGGGACAATAGACTGAAAATCTCTTCTCGTGAGCCTTTCACATGTATTCGGTCACTCAATGGCATCCATGTGGCGGTTTATCAGCTCAGTCACTGCACAGCTGTTATATACTGATAATTCACCCAAATGTATGGGCTCTAGACCGAACAAGAATACACGCATTGTTCCTCGGTTCCGTTTGATGATATCAGTAAGAGTACATTAAAAAGGTCATTGAGAATTGTTAAGCAAACTAAAAATCCTTTGTCATAATGCCAGCGTAGTATACTGCGGTATTAACAAAACCTAATCTTCACAGCAGCCCTCATACTTGGGCCTCTTGCATACGGCGGGTCCACAATACACGTCAGCATCTCCGGATTTGTGGACTCGTTCACTTGAATGGGTCCGCAAATCCGGAGATGCAGTGCGGAACGGAAGCACTACGGAGAGTGCTTTCGTGGGGTTCCGTTCTGTGCTTCCGCTCCACAAAAAGATAAAGCTTGTCCTATCTTTTTGCGGAATGGACAGATCACGGACCCCATTCAAGTAAATAGGGTCGCGAATTACATGCGGCTGGGCCTCGGTTGGTGCCCGTGCATTGCGGACCGCAATTTGCGGTCTGCCACACGGGCAGCACACGTTTGTGTGCAAGAGGCTTTAATAGAGCGCCTACCTATATAGAAGGCGAAGCCAGTGCAGGAGGAGCTGAGCAGACAGATATATCGTTTATGGGGTAAAGATTTGGTACAACTTGTAATATATTCATTTAATTCACTGCTTATTCTGGGCGCTGGAGTCCAGTGGGAGGTGCCATCAGTGACTGGCAGCCGCCCCTGTATAGGTGCACATACAGATAAAGCTGTCCATCACCATATAAGACCACCCACTGGACTCCCAGACAAACTGAGCAAAAAATAAAAGGGGGTTTTACAGAAGTACAATGCCGATGACCCATCATCAGGATTGGTCATCAATATCTGAAGGTTAAGGGTCCGACTCCAGGTACCCCCGCCGATCGGCTGTTTGATGAAGATGTGGTGCTCCGGCCTCTTCCTGGGCTGGTAACGTTCATTCGTCACGTAGCCTATGTGCAACTCAGTCCCAATCAAGTGAATAGGCCTGGGCTGCAATACCAAACACAGCCTCTATACACGCTTCTATGCGCTTGGTATGCTGTGAGGACCCGCGGTGCTCCTCTTCGAATAACTGATTGGCAGGGGGGGGCCCCCAAGAGTAAGACCCCCCTCCCGCCAATCAAATATTGATGACCTATCCTGAGGTTAGTACCAAAACAGGCCGACTGGCCCAAGAAAACCCCAATGAAATGCACATCCACTAGAAATAAAAAACAATATATAGATTTTATTGGACTACAAAGACACACAAAACATGATAAAAAAAATTGTATACACTATGTCTTGTGCTGGTACAAAATGAGACCAAACACCAACGCAGCTCCCACCTAAGACCATAAATATGGGCACAATGTATGTAGTCCACACAAACAATATCCAAAAATATAAAGCAAAAAATACCCCCTAGATGGCAAATAATAATAGGACATCAAACCACCTGGTACCTGAATGAAATCAAAGATGTGAGGACTAGCAAGGTGGGCCTGAGTAATAACATAACGCCCCACGCGTATCGCCGCTACTCCACCAGTACAGTGGAATCCGTACACTGCTGATATGTCAGCGATGTACCCGAAAAGCACAATAGGCACCCACAACTTAATTTGCTTATTTGCTTAGTAAAACAGCAAAATCAATTAAAAAAATTTAATACAAAAATGATTTTTAGACCATTTAGAACAATTTTAAGTAAAAGTTTAATAAAAGGTCAGTTACTCTTAAATGAATGGAGCATGACGGCACAGGCGGTTTTGTTTGACATCCTATACACTACTTTTGTATATAGAGCCACATTCCAGATTTCAGCCTCAGTCTGGAATATATACAGGAAGACACATAAGAGCCGCCGGTTGAGGAGGTAGAGTGCGGCTCCGGGCTGAGGAACCAGAGGCCATCAGCTGGCTGCAACGACAACCGCACAATAGAACTCACAATCTAGACCAGCGATGGCGAAACTACTACTCCCAAGATGCTTTATTCATTTCTATGCAGTTCTGAGAACAGCCAAGCAAGTGTACATCTTGGGAGTTGTAGTTTTACGACAGCTGGAGTGCCGGAGGTTAGCCATCACAGATCTAGGGCATACAAAACCCATCAATCACTACACGTTCCATATCAGGACCAGAAGATAGAATCAGGACTGAAAAGAGAACCTGTTTGTCAGGTCACCAAACTCCATCTCTCCGGGCAGAATGAATCATAGACTGCTCCTGTGAAAAAGGGAAAGCATGCCGTCGCAGGAGGAGGAGGAGAGAGGCCCTACTTTTACTGCTCGGGTATCCCGATTTCTTCACTAGTGAAAGCTAGTGCCTACTGGGAAGGGAAAGGAAGGGCCTGCAGACCCTACTGGGAGGGGGAACATTTATACTGGACATCTGACATTCTCAAATATTGATTTTACAGCTGCAGATCCTGGCCCACCCGCTGGTCTGATCCTGACATAACTCTCAAAACACCTGAACTCATTATCTTCAGTATTACTTAATTACTGTAGATAATAGTCCGAAATCAGGGCTTCAAATTTCCTTTCAATAGAATAAGACCCCTGCACGATACTTGCTGTGCGTCGTATTGTTGCGTCTTTCCATGTCATATTGGCCAGGAAAGTAAGGGCCCGTCTTTGGAGTGTGGGAGGAAAGCGGAGTACCCGGAGGAAACCCGTACAAACACGGGGAGAACATACAAACTCCATATAGATGTCCTTGGTCGGATTCGAACCTAGGACCCCAGTGCTAACCACTATGTGCGGCAATACAGAAGACGACGCGGGGCAATCAGCTGCAAGTTGTGAGATGAAAATGCTAATGAGATGAATTTGGAGCAGACATGAGAGGCCTGTGCCACTTGTAGGGTAAAAAGGTACCTTTAAAAGTTTCACTTTAAGGGTGCGGCTACGTGGCGATTTTGAGCATGACACATGTCACGTGCCCTATTGCAGCGTAGCCGGGCAGCCACAGAAGTGAAATGGGTCCATAGGCGACTAACATGTGACCTCAGAATCGCAAAATATCCAGCAGTGTTAGATTTTTTTTGAGATTCTGTGGTTCACTGTAAACGCGCGAGTCACGCTGCAACCGCTTTTTATTTCTATGGCTGTCCGGCTACACGGGTCACCCAAAATTGCCATGTAGCCGTACCCCTATGTAACATCAGGAAACACCAGAAAACAAAATCCAGCAAAGTGTCGAGTGTGAACTGTGCTTTACTCCAGCTCTGCAGCTTAGACACGCTAGGACCCATGTTTATACGGCAGGTTAGGCTACTTTCACACTAGCGGTTTTAGAATCTGGCAGGCAGTTCCGTTGCCGGAACTGCCATGTCAGATCTAGAAATCCGTATACAAACTGATATCTTTTTTTTTTCCGGATCCAGATCTGTTAGACTTAGGCCTCCTGCACAGTGGTCCAACACTGTCCGTGGGGCAGTCACATCGGATCGCGGACCCATTCACTTTAATGGGCCTGCGATCCGGCCGTTCCGCAAAAAGATAGGACATTTTCTATCTTTTTGCGGAACTGAAGTACAGGACGAAACCCCACGGAAGCACTCCATAGTGCTCCCGTAGGGTTCCGTTCCGTACCATTCCGCCTCTCCGGATTTGCGGACCCATTGAAGTGAACGGGTCCGCATCCGTGATGCCGAATGCACACGAAACGGTGCCCGTGTATTGCGGATCTGCAAATGCGGTTCGCAATATGGCAACGGGAAGCACACGTTCGTGTGCAGGAGGCCTTATTCATTGAAAAAACTTCTTTTCGGTATCATCTGGAATAACGGATCCGGTCTTTCATTTTTTTCAAAGCTAGAAAGAACAGTGCATGTGCAGACTGGAAAACCGGATGCGGCAATTTTCAGACCACTTGGTATCAGATCCAGCATTAATACATTTCAATGGAAATGAATGCTGGATCCGGTAAGTGCGGTAGTGTTCCGGAATTTAGGCAAGCTGCTGTATTTTATCCAGTCAAATACCGTACAAGGGACGGGACGGAAGACATCCTGAACGGATTGCTTTCCATTCAGGATGCATTGGAACAAAACTGAAGCGTTTGTTTGCGGTATTGAGACCCTTTACTGGACTTCAATACCGGAAAAGAATAACGCTAGTGTGAAATACCAATGTAGCACGTCATATGTCCACCACCAGCTGAAGATCCCGGTTTTCAATGCAATGTGAGCAGAAAATATGGTAAACGTTAAAGATAGCCAACCATTACGTATTTCACGTGTTAACATTGCCCCGGGTGATCTAGGTGTCAACCTCCAATTGTTAGAATAAACCTGTTAAGCCACTGAGCAATGGCAAAGGCATCTTTTTTATTTTTTTATTAGTGCACATTTTATTGGCTTTTTACTTGAAGTTTTAACCCATTTGCATAGCATAAGGTAGAGTATGGGCTTGTCTGTCCTGGCCGATGAGTTTTCTTCAATATGGCTAAATAAACAGCAGGCAGAGAACACTACAGACAAGCGCTGAAGCCAGGGAAGCTGCCCTACCCTTCCACACCCTGGTGTCAGATCCTCTGCTAATAGCAACAAGCTCAGGGCCCGACATAAAAGAATAGTCTGAACATAAAGCAGGAGAAGGCTCCGGCCACAGGCCGTGGTGATGTACATAGTATAGCCGACGTACCGCAGGGGCGCACACCTACCCCATATACTGCTCTACTGCCACCGACGGCTGAAACTTGGCGCCCTTTATTCTAATAACTAGTGGCAAAAACACAGCACAATACCAGTACGGGGCAGGCATTCTCATGCTCCCCCACTCCCTGCTGCGGATTGATAGCCTTCTTCCTATTACCGAACTCGGGAGGGGAGAATGCTGTCAATAGACTCTGGAAGGGTAAAGGGAGTCTGCGTTACTGCAAAAAATAATCAACATGTTCTTCAAGACATCGTCACACCGCTGATTTGACAGCCTTCTTCCTATTACTGTGAACAGAGAGAAAGCTGTCAATCAGCAATGGTATAGCGAAGGGAGCCTGCCTCACAGCACCGGCAATGATGCAACATGTTCTTCAAGACATCGTCACACCGCTGATTTGACAGCCTTCTTCCTATTACTGTGCATAGAGAGAAAGCTGTCAATCAGCAATGGTATAGCGAAGGGAGCCTGCCCCACAGCACTGGCGATGATGCGACAAACAACCAGTTCTTCAAGACATCTTCACACATAAGTGACAGCACTGCAACCAGCAGGAGTTCTCATATTCATGAGATGCGCTCTCCCCACACCCTCCCACTGCTGATTGACAGCCTTCTTCCTTCTACTGCGAATAGAGAGAAAGCTGTCAATCGGCGATGGTAAGGGAGCCTGCCTAACAGCACCGGCAATGATGCACCAAATCAGCAACATGTTCTTCAAGACTTCTTCACACTGCTGAAGGATAGCCTTCTTCCTACCGCTGTGCATAAAGAGAAAGCTGTCAATCAGCGATGGTTTGGCAAACGGAGCCTGCCTCACAGCACTCTACAAACAACCAGAAAGTTACTCAAGACATCTTCACACTAAAATCTGTATACCCATCACTACTTTATGCTGCACTCAGGTTCCCCTTAAAGGGAACATGTCACACAGATTTGTCTCACTAAGGCTACTTTCACACGGGCGTTTTGGTTTCCGTTTTGTGAGATCAGTTCAGGGATCTCACAAGCGCTCCAAAACGGATCAGTTTTGCTCTAATGCATTCTGAATGGATAAGGATCCGCTCAGAATGCATCAGTTTGCCTCCGTTCCGTCTTTATTCCGCTCTGGAGGCGGACACCAAAACGCTGCCTGCATCGTTTTGCTGTCCGCTTGACGAAACTGAGCCAAAACGGATCCGTCCTGGCACACAATGTAAGTCAACGGGGACGGATCAGTTCTCTCTGACACAATCAAAAACTGATCCGTCTCCCTCTGACTTTCAATGGAGTTCATGACGGATCCGTCTTGGCTATGTTACAGATAATACAAACGGATCAGTTCATGACGGATGCATGCGGTTGCATTATTGTAACAGATCTGTTTTTGCATATCCACGACGGATCCGCCCAAAACGCAAGTGTGAAAGTAGCCTAAGCTGCCACCACCGGGCTACAGACACGTTTCTCTGTAAACTTCCAGAAAAGGCACAGAGTTAAAAAATAAAATAAAAATCACTTCAAATAGAGGGTCCAACACCAGTATAAGCTCTTCTAAAATCTTTTGCGTGTAGAGCCGATTCTGGGGACCCCCAATCACCCATTTGAGTGCATCCAATGGCCCAGATTTACTAATGTATACACCAAAAATCTGTCTACAAAAGCGGCACAAAAGATGGTGCAATTATGATGTAAAGTCTCAAAGTAAGCCAACAACTAGTCAGAAGTGCCACCGGATTCATCATCCAGCCTGAGGCCCTGTGAGAAATCTGGCGCAGATCTAGACATCCTAGGGGCTCATGCACACGACCGTTGTTGTTTTGCGGTCCCCAAATTGCGGATCCACAAAACACGGATTCCGGCCGTGTGTGTGTTCCGTATTTTGTGGAACGGCATGCCTCTCCGTAATGCAGACAATAATAGAACATTTATTTTTTTTGCAGAACGGCCATGCGGACACGGAATGCACGCAGAGTTATTTACATTTTTTGCGGCCTCATTGAAGTGAATGGTTCCGCACTACGAACAAAAAATACGATCATGTGATTGAGCCCTAAGTTTACGCCATCTATAGGATTAGTAATTGTGGGTCAAAGTGTATGGGACTGATGAAGATAGCCAAGTGCTGTGCGGTGCTCCTCCGTCAGTCCCACAGACACATGAAGGGGTGTCTGCGGGAGAGGTCTAGCCATTTCCACATGCTGGCATCTAACTAACTATGCCTGCTTTTTTTTAGATAAGAAAAACTGAATTAGGCATCATTCACACTTCCATTTTTCACGGACGTGCGCGGTCTGCATTTTCCACAAACAGCACACCTACCCATTGATTTGAATGTGTCTGTTCACATATAAGTGGTTTCTCGCTGACCGCGGGTCAATGGAAAAATCACGGAGACATGCACCACTTTGGTCCATGATGTGGACCAAACACATCTATCCGTGTTCTGTCAGTGCTTCACAGACCATTGGTAGGAGACGCTCCGGAAATAAACTTTTCAGCTGAGCAGTGTACGTGGAATGGCGATGACACACCGAGGGCAAAAAATGGATCCTTCACGGACATCTTCACAGATGACACATGGATAGATTGTTGTTTCCACGGAAATAAAATGGACACGGAAATGTGACCTATTCCTCAAATTGAAAAATGTGCCCAATGAGTCCATCGGCAAGGATTGCACAAATCATATCAATTGTGAGGGATTTTTTGGGTTGAAAAAAGAAGCATGGGTAGACACATGCACCTTTTCTGCCATAGACTTTAAAGGGGTCGTCTCACTTCAGCACATCGCATTTATTATGTAGAGAAATTTAATACAAGACACTTACTAATGTATTGTGATTGTCCAGATTGCTTCCTTTGCTGGCTGGATTCATTTTTCATTGCATGATACACTGCTCATTTCCATGGTTATGACCACCCTGCAATCCAGCAGCGGTGGTCGTGCTTGCATACTATAGGAAAAGACACGGCCTCTCTGGTCGCCAGGACTGTGGGAGTCCACAAAGACAGGCTCTTTCTCCGATAGTTTGCAAGCACGACCATCAATGCTGGATTGCAGGGTGGTCATAACCATGGAAACGAGCAGTGTATAATGTGATGGAAAAATGAATCCAGCCAGGAAAGGAGGCAACATGGACAATCACAATACATTAGTAAGTGCCTTGTAGTAACTTCTCTACGTGATAAAGGCCATCTGCTCTTCTACTGCCAGTAGACGCTGCACCCTATTATACAGCTTCTAACAGGTCATGACATGAAAGAACATGTAGATAATGTACATACATAGATATATTGTCTCCAGCTTCCTATCAGAACATAAATAGAACTAGAATGATAGAAAACTCTTTTTTCAGGAACCAAAAGTAATAAGCAGAAAGACTTTCCCAGAGTAGAGAAATGACAGAAGTACAAGTCAGCAGCAGCTCTGCACACTGCTAGGAGCTTCTGTGTCCAGGGTGTGCAGGGAGACCCACAGTACGCGCGGTACAACCTGCCACCGAGAGCCTTCAATCCAGTGTCATCTGGAGCACCGGGACACCCGGCCATCTCAGGCGCCCTTCATACTAAGCTACTGTGATCTCAGAGCAAACCCAGGCCCGAGATGTCACAAGGTCTGCGTAATAACATCAGACACCCCACAAAATCCAACAACCGCCACCGTACATACACAAGGGCTTCTCCACTGTCAGTGATCCTCCAGATGCTGAAAAGGGTTGTCTTAGGCTACTTTCACACTGGCGTTGTTGTTTTCCGGTATTGCGATCCGGCAGAGGACCTCAACGTTTCCGTTTAGTCCTCATGCATGCTGAATGGAAAGAGATCTAGACATCAGGATGTCTTCCGTTCTGGCAGCATCTAGTTTTGTGACCGGACACAAAACCGCTGATAGCTGACGGGAAAAAAAAACTGACCCGTCACTGAAAACAATGTAAAGTCAATGGTGACGGATCCGTTTTTTTTTTTAGGAGCCTAAAAAAATGGATCCTTCACCCATTGACTTTCAAGGTATTTAGTGACGGATCCATTTTTTTTTTCTGTTTTGATTTCACACAACCCCATCCTAACGGAACGGATGCATCCAGATGTGCAAAATCAAAACGGATCAGTCTAATTCCGGTATTGAGATCCCTTCCCTTTCCTGATGCATTTGGATGTCAAACAGCAAGGTTCTCTGCTCACGACCCCCCTCCCCCCAGCATGTAATCCAGTAAAGCCTTTTGAGACAATAACCCTAAATTGCACTGAAAAGCAGTCCCCTGGGGGGTGGTCTTCTCAGAGAAATCAGGTCTGGATAAAGAGGGGACAGCTCTCATTGTACTACCCTTCCCCTACAGTGCCGGACAATAACCATTTATTACGGCCAGTCGTGTGCATGCCGCAATTTGCGGTCCACAGCACGGGCAAGGGCGTTTGTGTGAATGAGCCCTTAAGTCAATGAGGTTTCTTCTGTTTCAGTTACCTGGAGAATCCAGCATGGTGGTCCATTGTCTTCATCGTTCTGCTCCTCTAAGGCCTCTTTCACACGAGCATTACGGATTCCATCAGAATGCATTCGGTGAAACGTACACGATTTCGCAAGAAAGTTCTGTTTTGTTTGCAATTGCGTCCAGTGTTTCAGTTTTTTTCTGCACGGCTGCAATGAGTTTTGTTGCATCAAAAAAAAAAAAATATATATATAAATCTGAACAATCTACATCTCCTAGCAACCATCAGTGAAAAACGCATTGCATCTAGATTACATCCGTTTTTCACTGAAGCCCTTTCACTTCTATGGGGCCAGGGCTGCGTGATAAACGCAGAATATAGAACGTGCTGCGATTCTCACGCAACGCAGAACTGATGAGTGAAAAACAACGCTCATGGGGACAGGCCCATAGAAAATAATGGGTCAGGATTCAGTGCGGGTGCTATGCGTTCACGTCACACATTGCACCCGCAGGGGCAACTAGCTCACAGAGAGCGGGGGGGGGGGGGGGGGGGGGGAATGGAAATTGCTAATGCTGAATATGGCCTAATTTTAATAAGTCTTCTTTTTTTTTTTCTAGACAAGTAGCCTTTAAGATGTTAGTTTTGGTACACAGACTTAATAATTAATAATTTATTTTTATGGTTTAAAGTTTTTTTCTGTACACCGTTTCTCTTTATTATACCGGCCGTTATGGTTGCAAAAATAATAAATACGCTGTGGGGATTCGCTCTGGTAGGCAGGTTAGCGGACGCAGTACAGAGGCAATCACAAAGTCTTTAACTTAAATAGTTCAATGTTTTATTGACACATAAGGAAAGTGACAACAAAAAGTCAGTTTCAAAGAAAAAACCTTGAGTCTGGTGTTTGTTCGCACGGCAGCAACACATAAGTCCTTGGATGAAACAGAAGTCCACGTGCTTTCATCCAAAGAAGAAGATAGCAGGCCTTAGTCCCGGCCCCAACACAGATACTGGCACAGCTCCACTGTCAGATGGAGGATAATCCACACCCAGCTGAGACTGCTGGCTGGGTTTTTATATCCCTAACCAAAACTCGGCCTGGAACATGTGGAGTAGCCACCCACCCTGCACTTTGGCTGCTCCCAGTAAAAGCCGGCCCGGATCGGATTTACAGCCACACTAAATAACCAATAGTGTCAGTCAGCACTAGCTGCCGCTGACACTTAAAATTACCGGCTCTTACCTCACCGAGGCGTGACACACATCTTCCATCAATGACGGCCCCTTGCGCTTTCCTACAACGTGTATATTATTCATTGTCTTCTGACTCTCATGCAATAAAGTTTTTGTTTTGTTTGTTAATTTGTATGGGGGTTTTTTCACGACTTTTTATTTTTGTTTAGCCATTTAATATACCATATATCAGAAATATTTATATATCACTACTGAAAAGCGGGTCAAGCAAGTAAGTTATTATCTAACAGTACACACAGAGAGGAAGATAATGTGATACATTTTACGTCACGGTCACCCTAGCCAAAAAGCCGCTTGTCCTTGTCAGGCAACGAAAGGTTACCAGAAACTAACTGCAGTAGTTCCAGAGAAACTGTCTTCTCGGTGTAAAATGCCATCAAATAGAGATAAAGATGTCAAATAAGATACAAATCTAACAGAAGTAGCGCAGCCTCGTACATCTACTACAGACTCGACGTACATTTTCGCTTTCTAAGGGCTCATGCACATGACCATATTTTCTTTCCATGTCCATTCTGTTTTTTTTTTTTTTTTCAGACTGTATGCGTTACCATTTATTTCAATGAGTCCGCAAAAAAAAAAACGGAAGTTACTCTGTGTGCACTGCGTTTGCGTATGTCCGTTCCGCAAAAAAATAGAACGTGTCCTATTATTGTCCACGCCACGGACAAGGATGGGACTGTCCCATTAGGGGCTAGCTGTTTCGTTCCGCAAAATACGAAATGCGCACAGAAGTCATCCGTATTTTTTTTTTGGCGGATCCCAAAATACATATACGGTCGTGTGCATGAGCCCTAGCACAAAACTATCCATTGTGCTTCCAGGACATTTTTTTTGCTGAGTACCATCCTGGAGAAGACCTCACATCTCCACGTCATGTAGAACTTCGAGCCCTCATACGTGGACACGCAGGCTCACAGAGTTTCCCTTTAGGGTGCTTTCACACATGGGGATTTTGACAATGGGGCAGCTCTTCTTACGCACGGATTAGGATGCAGATTTCTTTGTGAAGGTTGTTGCAGATTTCCGTGCAGATTACACCCCCCACTGAAATTGAATGGAGATTTTCTGCGCCATTAAAGACACAAGACAGCATTATTTACGCAGCAGAATGCAAGGCAGAGATTTCAACCCCACAGGATAATAGGGTCTGAATGCTGCATATTTCTGGCGGATTTTTCACCATGTGTGATGGCACCCTTAGGACTTATGCACACCACTGTCGGCGGTTTTGTGGTCCACAAAACACGAATACCGACCGTGTGCATCCCGCACTATGAGACCAGCCGCTAATAGCACAGTCCTATCCTTAATAATAGACATGTTCTATTTTTTATGCAAAAAGGTTATGTGGTTTGGATCCACTCTTGGTTTGAGCCTTAGGCCTCATGCACTCGACCGTGGTGTGTTTTGCGGTCTGCAAATCGCGGACCCGCAAAACACGGATGCGTCCGTGCGCGTTCCGCAATTTGCGGAACGACACAGACAGCCTGTAGTATAAATGCCTATTCTTGTCCGCAAAGTGCGGACAAGAATAGGACATGTTATATTTTTTTTAGCGGGGCCACGGAATGGAGCAACGGATGCGGACAGTCCTACATGCTTTTTGGTTCTGCTAAAAAAAAAAATTGATCACAGTGATGTGAATTAGTTCTAAGGCATTCCAAAGGCATTCCAAACGTCTAGGGAAGTTCCTTTCCTGTTCCTGCAGGACAATGCCCCTATGAACAAAGTGAGGCCCATAACAACATGTTCACATGAAGCCATCATGGGTGTCAAAATTTCAATCTCAGTTTTTCCCCACAGTACATGAAGTAGTTTTAGACACGTCTCCATTCAATAAGAAGCTCCATAACCACGTATGCCTGTGGAGCTCAGGTGGCCACATTGCCTACATACAGAAGTATCAACTATAGTCTGATATGTAGCTCGACCAAGAGCAGAGGTGGACGGCAATCTATCACGATTAGTGTTGAGCAACTTCTGTTTTCAAGTTCGGCGTACAAGGTACTGTTTGGGTTATCTAAGAATTCCGTTATGGATTCCGCTACCACAGACCATAAGGTATTTAGCGGAATCCATAATGGAATTCTTAGATAACCGGAACCAGAACCTTGTACGCCCAACTTGAAAACAGAAGTTCGCTCATCCCTAACTATGCAAAGTATACCAAACTGGAGGTACAAGCATTCATAGGGGTTTACTGAGACGTTCCTCGAAATATATACTGCACTTGACCAACCTCTCAGAGTAAAGGAAAATTGGAGTAGTTGTCCATGGCAATCAATCGCCTCTCATTTTTCAGGGACCCGTTGACTTCATTTTTCTTTTGCACACCTTCTGATCCATCTCCTCCTATTATAAGATCTAGCATCTGAGAATCAGTGGACAATCTATCACATTCTGGCCCAGGCTCTCCTGGAGGGCATCTGTTAGAAGGGCTGACCAGGGGGTACTTATGCCAGAAGCGCCCAGTACTCTAGATTACCATAGTTTCCAATTCAGTAGACAGTATGAAGACCTGCCTAGGATTCTGCTTCCCAGAGAAGATCACTGAAGGGCCTAGATAGCCTCTTCAGGGATTTTAGAGCCACATTAGAAAATGTTGGGGTTGTTTTTGCCCATGGCCTGGTACTGCGGCTCAGGACCACTCAGAGGAGGGCACTACACAATAACATCTTATCCATAACACTTCCTTATGGAGATCACACCTGCATGGCCACCCCAATGGTCCACAAAGAGGTCCCAGTCCGCAGTGGTCACCACCAAAAGCCACTTCAGAAAATGATCTGATCATTAGTAGTGTTGAGTGAACTTGTGTTCTAAGTTCGGCGTCTAAAGTTCGGGTTATCGAAGAATTGTGTTATGGATTCTAATTCCGTTATGGTCCGTGGTAGCGGAATCCAGAACGTGATTCTTCGATAACCCGAACTTAAAACACAAGTTCGCTCTCCCACTACAAGTGCTGCCACTATGGATGGTTCCAAGTTTCAGAGCAACTTTGTGGACAGCGCATTAGTGAACACCTGGTTCTTTACATCAGTGGCCCCTAAATCATAACACAACCTCCATATCAGTAATTAGAGCCATCAATGTGAGGCAGCTGCATGTACCTGGCAGCGGGCAGCAGCTGCATGTACCTGGCAGCGGGCAGCAGCTGCATGTACCTGGCAGCGGGCAGCAGCTGCATGTACCTGGCAGCGGGCAGCAGCTGCATGTACCTGGCAGCGGGCAGCAGCTGCATGTACCTGGCAGCGGGCAGCAGCTGCATGTACCTGGCAGCGGGCAGCAGCTGCATGTACCTGGCAATGGGCAGCAGCTGCATGTACCTGGCAGCGGGCAGCAGCTGCATGTACCTGGCAACGGGCAGCAGCTGCATGTACCTGGCAGCGGGCAGCAGCTGCAGGTACACGCAGGCGGGCAGCAGCTGTATGTACACGGCAGCGGGCAGCAGCTGTATGTACCCGGCAGCGGGCAGCAGCTGTATGTACACGGCAGCGGGCAGCAGCAGCATGTACCTGGCAGCGGGCAGCAGCTGCATGTACCTGGCAGCGGGCAGCAGCTGCATGTACCTGGCAACGGGCAGCAGCTGCATGTACCTGGCAACGGGCAGCAGCTGCATGTACCTGGCAGCGGGCAGCAGCTGCAGGTACACGCAGGCGGGCAGCAGCTGTATGTACACGGCAGCGGGCAGCAGCTGTATGTACACGGCAGCAGCAGACGCCTACCTGGCAGTGTGTTCGGCAGCTCCAGGTCCCGCAGTAATCCCCGCACGGCTCAGTCCAGTGGCAGGTGCCGCCGTCTAGTACACATGCCGCAGCCTCCGGACTCCCCACATCAACAGTCACTTGTCCCGAGCTCCTTCCAGTCCCACAGCGGCTCCTGAGTCCTGCTGTGCCTGAGGGATCCGGGGGAGGGGCCGCTCCGTGTGAGTCCCCTCCCAGTCTGGCCGCTGGTCCCTCCCACCCAGGCTGTCTGACCTCGTAGAGCCCCACCTAGAGGACAGAGAGGGGGCGGCCGGACCACGTGTAGTGTACACAGAGCTGGGGGCGGGGGAGCGACTCACTACATATACACTGCCTGCTGGTCTGTGTACATACATGTGCAGTCACTACATATACACTGCCTGCTGGTCTGTGTACATACATGTGCAGTCACTACATATACACTGCCTGCTGGTCTGTGTACATACATGTGCAGTCTCTACATATACACCGCCTGCTGGTCTGTGTACATACATGTGCAGTCTCTACATATACACCGCCTGCTGGTCTGTGTACATACATGTGCAGTCAGTACATATACACTGCCTGCTGGTCTGTGTACATGTGCAGTCAGTACATATACACCGCCTGCTGGTCTGTGTACATACATGTGCAGTCAGTACATATACACTGCCTGCTGGTCTGTGTACATACATGTGCAGTCACTACATATACACTGCCTGCTGGTCTGTGTACATACATGTGCAGTCAGTACATATACACTGCCTGCTGGTCTGTGTACATACATGTGCAGTCACTACATATACACTGCCTGCTGGTCTGTGTACATACATGTGCAGTCTCTACATATACACTGCCTGCTGGTCTGTGTACATACATGTGCAGTCTCTACATATACACCGCCTGCTGGTCTGTGTACATACATGTGCAGTCAGTACATATACACTGCCTGCTGGTCTGTGCACATACATGTGCAGTCACAACATATACACTGCCTGCTGGTCTGTATACATACATGTGCAGTCACTACATATACACCGCCTGCTGGTCTGTGTACATACATGTGCAGTCACTACATATACACCGCCTGCTGGTCTGTGTACATATATGTGCAGTCACTACATATACACTGCCTGCTGGTCTGTGTACATACATGTGCAGTCACTACATATACACTGCCTGCTGGTCTGTGTACATACATGTGCAGTCTCTACATATACACCGCCTGCTGGTCTGTGTACATACATGTGCAGTCAGTACATATACACCGCCTGCTGGTCTGTGTACATACATGTGCAGTCAGTACATATACACTGCCTGCTGGTCTGTGTACATACATGTGCAGTCACTACATATACACTGCCTGCTGGTCTGTGTACATACATGTGCAGTCAGTACATATACACTGCCTGCTGGTCTGTGTACATACATGTGCAGTCACTACATATACACTGCCTGCTGGTCTGTGTACATACATGTGCATTCTCTACATATACACCGCCTGCTGGTCTGTGTACATACATGTGCAGTCAGTACATATACACCGCCTGCTGGTCTGTGTACATACATGTGCAGTCACTACATATACACCGCCTGCTGGTCTGTGTACATACATGTGCAGTCACTACATATACACTGCCTGCTGGTCTGTGTACATACATGTGCAGTCACTACATATACACCGCCTGCTGGTCTGTGTACATACATGTGCAGTCACTATATATACACCGCCTGCTGGTCTGTGTACATACACGTGCAGTCACTACATATACACCGCCTGCTGGTCTGTGTACATACATGTGCAGTCACTATATATACACCGCCTGCTGGTCTGTGTACATACACGTGCAGTCACTACATATACACCGCCTGCTGGTCTGTGTACATATATGTGCAGTCACTACATATACACCGCCTGCTGGTCTGTGTACATACATGTGCAGTCAGTACATATACACCGCCTGCTGGTCTGTGTACATACATGTGCAGTCACTACATATACACTGCCTGCTGGTCTGTGTAAATACATGTGCAGTCACTATATATACACCGCCTGCTGGTCTGTGTACATACATGTGCAGTCTCTACATATACACCGCCTGCTGGTCTGTGTACATACATGTGCAGTCACTATATATACACTGCCTGCTGGTCTGTGTACATACATGTGCAGTCTCTACATATACACCGCCTGCTGGTCTGTGCACATACATGTGTAGTCACTACATATACACTGCCTGCTGGTCTGTGTACATACATGTGCAGTCACTATATATACACTGCCTGCTGGTCTGTGTACATACACGTGCAGTCTCTACATATACACTGCCTGCTGGTCTGTGTACATACATGTGCAGTCACTATATATACACTGCCTGCTGGTCTGTGTACATACACGTGCAGTCTCTCCCTAGGTTTCTATATGGACAGCACACAGCTGACAGTTGTCCGTTGTATTTTGTGGTCCGCAGAACGCAGATCCGCAAAAAAGTGCGGATGACGTCTGCGTGACATCCATATTTTTTGGGAGAACCCATTGTAACAATGCCTATTCTTGTCTGCAAAACGGACAAGGATAGGACATGGTCTATCTTTTTTTGCGAGGCCACAGAACGGGCGTGCGGATGGGGACAGCACGTGGTATGCTTTCCAGATTTTTTTGCGGCCCTATTGAAATGGATGGGTCCACATCCAATCTGCAAAAAATGTGGATCGAATGTGGACCAAAAACACGGTCGTGTGAACGGGGCCGTAGGCTGTGCTCACACACATTTTGCTCTTTTTTCTGTATGGTAAAGGGACGGTCACATCTGATGGGGGTTTTGTTTTGGTTTTTGCAGTTTTCGAGCCAAAACCAGGAGTAGATTGAAAAAAATTATAATTGTATCTGTCATTAATACTTGCTTTTATGATTTACTCCGTGGTGTCATGATTTTTCATGCAGTTTTTGAACGTGTAGCCGTAGCCGTTAGTGATGAGCGGCATAGGCAATGTTCGAATTCGCGATATGTCACAAACTTTTGGCCGAATATTCGCCACATCAGGTGACGTCGTACCACACATAATACCAGCCCTCGATGGGCCCATTGCCTTATAATGGCTTCCTTTAGGTTTTAACATGCTTGTGCTGAACCATGGATGCCGAATGGTAAAGCAGTAGTATGATATGATAGTGTGGGAACATAGAATAGGTGAGTATTTAAATTGGTGGCAATAAGAGGCATCCTTCCATGGGGGGCACTTAAACCCCTTAGATCCGTAGTCAATAGAAACTGTGGCATGTAAGTGGTTTCAGAGGGAGGGGAGCCATCAGCACCACAGCAAATGAGATTGTGGGGTGCTGATGTTTTCACAGAGCAGACGGGGGTCCATTGAAGGCTCCCAGGCCTGCCCTATGTGTATGCCCAGCACAGCTGAAAAGATTGCTTATCAGTATCTGTCTGACAGCATAATACACTGTACTACATAACTAGTACAGTGTATTATAGAAGTGATCAGAAGATCACGTCAAAATCCCATGTGGGACTAAGAGTAAAGTTATGGGTCTTGGGATGCAGCGATGCAAAGGGCCTTTATTGTTTAAAACTAATAAAACTTTTAAAATGATATATATTTGGTATCACTGCAATCGCACTGACACAGAGATCCAAATTTACAATGTAAAAAGAAAGAGTTAATAAAAGTTACTAAGTAATGTGTACCCCAAAATGGTGCCATTAAAAACTACTTCTACCTGGCTGTGAGCTGGCCAATCGCAGCAGAGAGCATCACAGCCAAAGAGAAGGAGACGCCCCCTGAGAAAAACGGCCGTCTCCTACTCCCTGTACCGATGTTATTAATTAGCATATAGGGCGGCAAAAGAGAACGGGGGCACATAGGGGCAACAGAGCAGCAGTTCTGAAAAAATAATTAGCACACTGGCATCTAATCATGCCCTACGCTGCCAGGTACTAATATTTTTATGTCAGGACCAGTGAAAAATCCTCTTTAAGTACAATCATTTCTGGCACCAGTAAAGATGATGGAGGCAGGTGTAACGGGGTGCCAAAGGCGCACTCGGTCTCCCATCAGCCGCAGACCTGCTGCTTAGCTTCGGGAGCGAGGATCTGTGTTTGGCCTCATTCCCAGGGCGGCCTTGCTAGCTGGGAGGCTCCCTGCTCCTAGGTCTGCCTTGAGCGCCGAGCTGATCACTCGGTGCTCGACTTGTCTGTCTGTCGGTCATGTGACGCTGGCCACGTCACATGACCCTCACTCCCCACTATAAATACAGGCGGCCTGCTAGCTACAGGTTGCCTGTGATTTTCATCCTATAGGCTGTGTACTTTATTGTTATTAAGCTACCTCTGGAATTGAACCTCGACCCGCCTCTTGACACCTCTTCTGCCTGTACTTTGACGCTACCTCTCGGATTTTGACCTTGGCTTGTTTACGGATTTGTCTTTGCCTCTTCCCTTGTTCTGACGTGACCTCCTGGACTGACCTCGGCTAGTTGACCCGCCTCGCCTTCTGTTTTTGTTCTACCTCTTGTCCGCTTATTGTAACTTCTCAGTGGCTGTCCTCTTCCCTGCTGTCTCTTCCTCTCTGCTTGCACTTAGTAGGTTAGGGACTTTCGCCCAGTTGCGCTCCATTACCTAGGGCGGGTGGTGCAAGTAGGCAGGGACAGGGGACCGGGTGGCAGCTCAGGGGGTGCACCTCCGCTCTATCTTGATTCCCGTGACTCTACCCATGACAGCAGGTTTGATGGCAGCAATTTTGCACTTGGTGGTACTGACTTAGTAACGTTCCAGCTGATGGGTGTCTTTAATGTAGTCCCTCACCTAGCAGCAGTGTCTTTAATGCTGGTCAAAGCAGTTCATTCTGCTGTCAAACCTCTCAAGACTTCACTTGAGGATGATGAATGATAGTTGTCTCTGGATAATCGGTAACCGGACCAGGAGCCCTAACTTGAGCTTCCTTTCCACTTTGTCTCTGGACAGGAACTCCCCCTACTGGTAGGAAGCAGGACCAGGGCACTCCTACCAAGAGGGGAGGAACGGGGTGATTAGTCCTAACAACCTTTGCTAACCAACAGAAGCATACAATAAAATACATAACATTATAATACAAAACTATTTACAATTGTAGTACCCCCAGGTCTGTGCCCTTACAAAGAGTACTTGAGTACCCTAGATCTAAACATATACTGTACAATACCAATAGGCTTCTGCTGAGACGTATGGCACACAAGTAATACGGTCTCATAATCTGTCTGGTTAGGTACTGAATAGTATGCGTGATGCTCCCATACAAGTCCGCGAGCAGACAGATCTAAACATTTACACATTCCTGTTTAGCATCTTTATAAAGAGAGGAAGAAAAATGAAGCTTTACTATTTTACTCTTTCTTTTTTTTAAGGTATGTCCCAAATGTGGTGTCAGCAGAGCAGAGCCTGATGGCGGTATGCTGGGTTTTTATCTATTATTTTATGCTGCCATAAAGCGGTTCTCCAGGATTTTGATATTGATGGCCTATCCTCAGTACAGGCCATCAATATCAGATCAGCGGTGGTCTGCACTTCCACCCGTTTACGTGAATGGGAGCAGTGCTGCAGTTACCTGCTTCATACACTATATAACTATATAAGGGGGTACAGATGGTGCCAGATCTACTAGCAGGGCCAGGATGACAGGTAGGTGCCACCTCTCTACCTGCAGGGATGCGGTGTAATTTTTTCATCAATGAAGAAAAAAACCTTTCCAATCATTACTAATTAGTACACAGGAGCTACAAGCCAAGGAGCCCGTGAGTTACTCACCTCTCCCTGGTCTTCTTCCGGCAGCCGCTCTGTGTCCTGACTTCCTACAGAGTGAGGTCAGATGTAGATGTGTCCTCTGATCTGACGCTGTGCAGACGTCAAGTCACAGGGCAGGGTGACAAGAAGAGCCAAGCTGCAGAGTAGAGGAGCTGTCTGGAGCTGGACAGGTAAGTTGTTTTATTTTTTATTTGTCTGATCTGCAGGGATCTGGGGAGGGGCTTCTGAATTTTGGGGTCTAATCTGAGATCTGCAGGAATGTGGAGGGGGAGTCACATAAACTCTGGGGTCTGATCTGTGGTCTGCAGTATCTGTGAGGGGCACATGAATGTTGAGGGTCTGATCTGAGGTCTGCAAGCATCTGAAAGAAGAGGGTTTAGGCGTCCACATGAATTTTGGGGTTTAATATAAGGTCTGCAGGTATATGATGATTTAGGGGGACACATGAATTTGGGGTCTGATCTGAGATCCCATTTAAGGAATGGTGGGATTGGGGTTTATAGGGAGTCACATTAATTTGGGTTCTGATCTGAGGTCTGCATTTAAGGGAAGAAGGTTATAGGGGGCCCCATGAATTTGGGGTCTGAACCTGGGATATATATGAATTTGTGGTCTATATACATTTGGGGCATTATCTAGGGTTTGTATGAATGTGAGGCTAATCTGGGGTCTGTATTATTGTTAGAGTCCTTTAGCCCTTTGATTTTGCCAGTACAGTAACTGGGGGACATTGGGCAGCAGCAGGCACAGGTTGGCAGTGTTAAAGGGGCAGCTGAATGGGGGGATTCTTTACAATAGAGGGTGTGGATGCACTGCAGAAGCAACGAGTCAAGTCAGAGGTGTAACCTAATCTCCTGGGCCCTAATCTACATGAGGGTCTGAACCAAATGGAGAAGAAAGGAAAGTAAACAAATCCATGGAGATGTCACCTGTAAGTCACTGGATTTACATTGGGTATACCCATGACCCGGGGAAAGGAGGCGCAATTTGCCTTCTCTGCCTAGGGTACCAAAATATGGTGTCCTGGCCCTGACTACAAGGAAACAGACCCCTGCTATCTGATATTGATGGCCTATCCTGAAGATAGGCAATCAATATAAAAATTCTGCAAGTAGTGACAGTAAACGCAATGATTTCAGCTCTGTGTCACTAACGTAGTGTCCATAAAATCAGGCTATCATCTGCTGCAGGGAGGCGAGGCTGAAGTCCTCAATATAGGCAGCAAATTAGGATGTCAAATCAGCTTCAAAGAGGCAGTAGGGGAGTAGAAATAGAGTGCGCACCCTGCGCTGCTCCTGGACCCCGCACCGCCGCTGCTGCTTCTCCCCATGCTCGAATAAAAACATCTGGTGTCGGGGGGAGCAGCCAATGGCAGGCGGGGACAAGCCTCCCTAGCATCATCACGGGTGACCCTAGGGAGGCTCGTCCCCGTCCCCATCTGCCATTGGCTGCTCCCCCCGACACCGGATGTTTTCATCCGTGCATGGGGGGAAAGCAGCCGCGGCGGTGCGGGGACCAGGAGCGGCGCGGGAGCCAGGTAAGTATATTTAATGTGAGGGGCACGGGCATATGGGGGAGCATTTTATAGTCTTGGATAACCCCTTTAAATACTAGACACAGCCTATGGGAAACAGTAGAGGTTTTTTTTGGAGGAAAAGCACATCCTTTTTCTAATCCCCATCCGTTCGCTCTGTGAGATCAATCGTTGCTTGTATGATTTCACTGCAGAATTATGATATAGTGCTAAAAAATAACTGCAGTAACACATCTGTCATTCCAGGAATACCTGAAATATAAGGATTCAAATCCAAATACTAAAAAATGACCAAGAAATTTTGAGATACAATTCCCCCCCGAGGAATGTACTACGTGCGTCACTTTTGGAGCATACTCAGTTTCCTGCCCCGGCACAGTTATCAATTATAACAAATCTTTTATAAGCTCCTTCATTTATTCTCTTGCTGTAGACCCCAGGGCGGGACAAGCAGAGACGTATGAGGATTTCGCTTATTCTACACCACTTTGCAGGAGAGAAGCATTTGAAATATTTTTTGATTGTTTTCCTTTCTCTTTCACAGTTACAAAACTGCTCTTCACAAAGATTGGACTCACACTCACACTCACAGCATTTAGCTGCATTTCTCCAGATTTATTTTTATTTTGAATTTTTTCATTAAAAACCACATATCAGTTTAACCCCTTCCCCCTGTATGCATTTGGGGGCCTTAGTGACCAAGCAATTCTTTTCATTTTTTCACAGTCACAGTCCAAAAGTTATGACTTTTTTATTCTTCAGTTGATGTAGCTGTATGAGGGCTTGATTTCTGAGGGACAAATAGTTTTTTTTTAAATGCCACAATTTTGCGGCACTGCCACTAAGTTTTTACGGTGCAAATTTAGCGACATTCACTTTACGACATAAATAACACTAACTTTATTCTCTGGGTCAGTATGAATGCAGTGGTGCCAAATATGTATAGTTTTTTGCCACACAATAAAAAAAAAAAAGCCTTTTGCCACACCCCAAGACACATAGGGGGTCATTTATTAAACAGAAATACGCCTAACTTTGGCGTATTTCGGGGCAGATTGTGTCTCAAAGTTCCTTTGCGCTGCAATCTGTAACCCCTCCTTGCTCACGCCAGTGGGTGTGGCATGGGCGGGTAAGGGGGCAGGCCCGTCTCATTTACCATTTTTTGCACCTGTTTTAGGGTCTAATAGGGTCTAAATGTAAGACAGCTAGGAAGCAGTCTTACATTTAGAAGTGGTGGTGGCAGTGGCGAGTCTACGGTGTTTGGCACCCGGGGCGGGTCCTTTCTCAGGCCCCCCCCCCCCCCCCCCAATACTTAAAAAAAATATGTACTCCCTCACAGTAGTATTGCTATCATTGTACAACCTTCACAGTATTTTAGTACAGATGTGTGCCCCCTCACAGTAGTTATGCCCACACTGTGCCCTCTCACAGTAGTTATGCCCTCGGTGCCCCTTTCACAGTTGTAATGTCCTCTTTGTGCCCCTTCACAGTAATAATCCCCATTGTGCCCCCTACACAGTAATAATCCACATTGTGTCCCCTTCATAGTAATAATCCCCATTGTGCCCCCTTTATAGTGGTAATGCCCACTGGGCTAGTAATGCCCTCTGTGCCTCCTCCATAGTAGAAATCCCCATTGTGTTCCCTTCACAGTAATAATGCCCATTGTGCTCCCTTCACAGTAATAATGCCCACTGTGCCCCCTTCATAGTAATAATGCCCACTGTGCCCCCTTCATTGTAGTAATGCCCTCTGGCTCTGTGTCCCCTCCATAGTAAAAATGCCCATTGTGCCCCCTTCACATTAGTAATGCCCTCTACATAGTAGTAATGCCCTCTGTGCCCCCAGCCACCAGCTGTTTGAAGAGAGGGCAGCGCTCATATGAGAACTGCTTTCTCTGCTCTGCTCTGTTAGCATTTGCAGTGATGGGCAGGTAAACAGAGCAGAGAAGGCAGCGCTCATACAAAAAAATAGCGGACAACCCCTTTAAAGACACGCTTGGAAAACATTAGATACAGCGCTACAGAACATACAGGGTAATACAGCCCCACAGATGTACCTCTTACATCCAGTGACTTCTCTTCTCTGATGTAGATATTCTCTTTCCTCTTCTTCTCCTGTTAGACCAGACCGCCATGGTGACTTCTTTCAGCCATGCCTCAGTCTCTGCAGAGTTTAACAAACAGACATCTTACTTTCCTACTTTTCAATCATCCTCCCACCTTTTCAACACCCCATCCTGCCACCCCCAATAATGTGTCCACTGTGCGCCCCAATGCTTTCCTGCAGAAACAGTCCCCCTGAAAATATTAGTACCACACAGATAGTGTGTCAGTACAAAAACACCCCTTTATATTGTGCGCTAGTAATAAAAAAACACATTTCTTTCAGATCAGACCCCCATATAAAACCCTAAATGAGATCCCAATCTCAGACCTCTATGTCAGACCCCATATAAGACTCTAGTTTTAAACCTCAGATCAGATCTCCATTAGACCTCCATGTAAGACTCCAACCCAATATCGGACCTCAGATAAGACCCCCATATAAGACCCCCATTAGACCTCCAGACGCATATATCAGACCTCAGACCAGACCCCCATATCAGACCTCCAGACCCCCATATCTGACCCCCATTAGACATTTAGACCCCCTAATCAGACCCCCATTAGACCTCTAGACCCCCCAGTCAGGCCCCCAATCAGACCCTCATTAGACCACCAGACCCCCATTAGACCTCCAGACCCCCAATCAGAACCGCATTAGACCTCCAGACCCCCTATTCAGACCTCCAGACCCCCTAGTCAGACCTCTAGACCCCCCAGTCAGACCTCTAGACCTCCCCAGTCCAAGTCAGACCTACAGACCCCCCATAGACCACTCCAGACCCCCATTAGACCTCTCCAGACCCCCCCCCCCCCCCATTAGACCTCCATATCAGACTGTAAAATAATAAAGTAACTTGGCTCTCCTGTCGCCACTCTCCCTGTCCTGGCTGTCTTCTCTTCTCAGGGCCGGCGCTGCAGTCATCTGACCTCCTGCAGCGTCAAGGTCAGAGTGCGCTCTATAAGTCCCTGACGCTGCAGGCAGCCAGGACACAGAAGTGCGGGCCCTTAGAAAAGCGAGCAGGAGGAGGGGAAAGTACTGTACAGCGCTCACAGCGCTTCTCTCCCCCCTCCTGCTGCAGACTAGTGATAACCAATGAGAAGACAGGGGCTGCCTCAGACTACCTCACACTCCCTGTAGGCTCTGTAGCTCCACTGTAGTCACAGATCACAGCTCTGCCCTCATGGAGCTCAGCTATACAGTAGCCAAAAATCAGCACTGAGGAAAATAACTGGCAGGTAAGCATCGCCTGCTTACATATGACTTGCATGCACATGGCCGTATCTGTTTAGTGGTCTGCAAATCGCGGATCTGCAAAATATGGAGAACTTCCATGGGCAAGCTGCATTTTTCTCTGTATCATTAGCAGAAATAAATAGGTCCTTGTGCAATCCGCAAAAAAAGTGGATTGGGCTTGGATCCAAAATATGATAATTTGCATGAGGCCTTACAATGACTTTACAGATTGCTGCATAGCAGTATTTACTGGGGCACTATATGGCAGCATTTTTGAGGTGCTGGATGGCATTATATAACTGTAGTGTATTGTAGTAATTGTCATGGCACTATATGGCAGTATTTCTCAGGTTGCTGTATAGCAGGGTTTCTCAACTCCGGTCCTCGGGACCCACCTACCAGTCATGTTTTCAGGATTTCCTTAGTATTGAGCAGGTGATATAATTAGTGTCCATGCATCAGGACTTACCACAGGTATTTATTCTGTGGGATATTCTTAAATCATGGCCGGTAGGTGGGTCCCGAGGACCGGAGTTGAGAAACCCTGCTGTATAGCAATGTCAAAAATTGTCAAAAATCCAGCACTGCAACCTTATTTAGTTCAATGGCTGCACTGCTACACAGACGTCTTTGGTCAGACGATGGGTGTCGTGGCCAGGATCACCATGTCGCCCCATCGTACATAGAGCGGTATGGTTGACTGCCGTTCCATTCAAACTCCTCCTCACTGCAGTGTAATCACTGAGGACCCCCATCCTAGTGATCAGAGGGGCCCCCAGCGATCAGGCACTTATCCTCTATCCTGCATAAGATATAAGTGTCTGCACTGCCCATAAAGAGTGAATGATGTAATATCTTGTTCTGGGATATAGCACTTACATGTTACATGTCACAACTTCTAGAGAAAGGTTTCCTCACGGCAGATTCTCTGGAATGGCGTGTAATGCTGAAGGACCAGCCATTGAAATAGTTACTGCAGTAATTCCATTGTGTATGAAATCCTTCCCAAGAATTGTACAAATCATTCATGTGTGCAAGTAATAATTCTGTTATCCGTAACAGGACTACATGGCGTTGCAGGCGGCGTGGAGGACACAATCACGCCGCTACAGTTGGGATGCTTCCAGGCAATCAAGTTTGGACACACAATCCTTAGTAAGCCATTCTGACTGATGCTCAGCGATTTGGAAGACTGGTTTGGCAGGTTTTATCTTTGGGAGCATCACAGAAAATGGGCAAAACAAAAATGACAAAGTCACCAGCTTTCGCTGATGTCAGTGCCCCCCCCCAGATGAGCTTCGTACACAGGAGTGCAGTCAGCCAGATCCAGCACAGAGCCCTGTTATGAAGATCTCTACAAGCGCTCTGTATTTTTTTTTTTTTTTTTTTGGCATTTTCCTATTTGCATGTTCTTGCACTAACGTAATAGGCGCAGTCCAAGCAAACATCAAATCCGCTTCTGTTTAGAAGGGTCTTATGCGTACATTTAATGTGAGCTTAGAAAGGACGATTATGATCCTCACAAGACTGCAAGTATACATGTAAAGCCTCAGTCGCACGTCCGTGCTCAAATCCTTGAAAAGGTGGTCCGTGAGGCCTCCGTAAAGCTGGATCCGTGTTGGGTCTGTGCCTCACTGACACTGAACAGCTGAAAAATAATTTTCAAAGCATCTCTTCCTAATGATCCGTGAAACACGTATGCAACACGGATGGCCTCCGGGTGACATCCGTGGCTTTCACGGACACCTAGACTATTCTTGGTATGTTGGACAAAATAGAGCATGTATCTGTGCTAAAAACACGGACTGTGCTAAAACACTGATGTGCGAATACACACTTCAAAATGAATGGGGACGTGTGCTGTCCGTGGAAAAACACTGACGTGTGAATGAGGCTTAATGCAGAACAGCACTGAGCGGTGGTTTTTGCTATTGTTCCTCTGGGAATCAGCAGTGAATTGTTCTTCACATGGCGTTGGCGAAGAAGACGTACATATTCTACATGAAATATGCCAACAAATGGCGTGCCATTGATTTCAATGAGAAATACACACCATGTGCCCTTACACCACTGATTTTAAATCAGCATTGCTTTAAAAAAAAGAAGACATGTCACTTCTTGATGTGACGTCCGGTTTTCCTGGTCATTGGGAGGCAGTAAAACGTAAAATATGTGTCAAATACGTATTCAACCTGAAAAGCACATTGAAAATATGCAAGTACGGCCTCATGCACACGACAGTATTTTTTTGCGGTCCGAAAGAAGGGGTTCCGTTGTTCCGTGATCCGTGTCCGTTTTTGTTTCCGTGTGTCTTCCTTTATTTTTGGAGGATCTCCAGACATGAAGGAAAGTTAAAAAAAATCTCAAGTTTGCCATGCAAATGATAGAAAAAAAACGAACGCGGACGCGGATGACAATCTTGTGTGCATCCATGTTTTTTCACGGACCCATTGACTTGAATGGGTCCGCGAACCGTTGTCCGTGAAAAAAATAGGACAGGTCCTATTTTTTTCACGGACTGGAAACACGAATCACGGACGCGGATGACAAACAGTGCATTAGCCGAGTTTTCCACGGACCCATTGAAAGTCAATGGGTCCGCAGAAAATCACGGAAAACGGAACAACGGACACGGGACACAACAACCGTCGTGTGCATGAGGCCTAAATGCAGCATTGTATTTTCAGCCTGTAAAACACACCGTATGAATATACCCTAAGGACTGAGTCAGTTAGCAGGTCCTATTTCCGACATATTTCGGGACATCTAAATGGCACCTGGATCGGCTACATCCATATTTTATACTGGACTCTTTCATTTGAATGAATGAGTCGGACAGAAAACAGACAAGGATGTTGCATGCTGCTAGTTTCTAGTTTATTTTACTGTGGGCTATGTGGATGTGGTCCAGGTAGCCCATGTAAGGAAAAGACTCTCTGAACTAGGCCTAAGAAGGATATGCATTGATTAGCCATAAGGGCTCATGCACACAAGCGTATTTTGGGTCCGTTTTCTATTCGCATTTTTTGCGGATAACACACGGACATATTCATTTCTATGGGTCATCCATGTGGCCATTACGCAAATTATGGAACATGTCCTACTCTTGTCCATTTTGCACAAAAGGATAGGCTGTTCTATTAGCAAAATGCGGCATGCACACGGCAAGTATCCATATTTTGCAGATCTGTGGTTTGCAAACCACAAAATACATACAGTTGAGTGCATAAGGCCTAACATTAAACAGATACTTTTGTAATTGCATGTAAGTAAAAATTTAGTATAGCCACTGAGTTAGGCCTCATGCACACGAACGTATTTTGTTTCCGTGTCCGTTCCGTTTTTTTTTTTGCGGATAGGATGCAGACCCATTCATTTCAATGGGTCCGCAAAAAATGCATTAAAATCCCGGATCCGTCTTTCCGGTGTCATCTGGCAAAACGGATCCGGCATTTATTTTTCTCTCCTTTTTTTAGGCCTGCGCATGCGCAGACCGGAAGGACGGATCCGGCATTCTGGTATATTGAATGCCGGATCTGACACTGATACATTGCTATGGAAAAAAATGCCGTATCCGGCGTTCAGGCAAGTCTTCAGTTTTTTTCGCCTGAGATAAAACTGTAGCATGCTGCGGTTTTCTCTTTTGCCTGATCAGTCAAAACGACTGAACTGAAGACATCCTGATGCATCCTGAACGGATTACTCTCCATTCAGAATGCATGGGGATATGCCTGATCAGTTCTTTTCCGGCATTGAGCCCTTTTGACGGAACTCAGTGGCGGAAAAGAAAAACACTAGTGTGAAAGTACCCTATGGCCGTAGTAACACGGCCTGGATTCCTGCTGAGAGCAGGAGCGCACAGCGTCATTGGTTGCTATGACGCCGTGCGCTTTGTGCCGCCACTGCACTACAGTAATACACTCTTATGATCTATACCAGTGTATTACTGTAGTGCAGGGGCGGCATGAAGCGCACTGCGTCATAGCGATGAACGCGCCATCTGAGGGGAACAATGATGGGGAGCGGTGGAATTACTGCTCCCTGTCATTGCACCCACTACTTACAAAGAAATGTGCTTTGTGGCAAAGTAATTCATCACAAAGCAAATTTCTTTGTAATATTCGACGAAGCAGCCAAATCAAATTTTCCATAACTTCGCTCAACTCAAGGACTTGCGATGGGGCCCAGAGGTTGGGGGAAGGGGGAGGGGGTAACCAGGTGCAAAAATATTGTACCTTTTTTTGTGGGAAATACCAATATGGTGGCTTTTTGCTATAATGTGGGTTTATGGTGGTGATCTATTGTGCTATTATACATATCTTCAATCATTGTTATTTATGCTGTTGTTTTCATTTCTTTTACACTATGTGCCGGGGGCCCTATGTACTATATTTATGCCCCTGTATGTAAGTATATGTACTGGATTTATCTGTATTAGGCTACTTACACACTAGCGTTGATATTTTCCAGTATTGAGATCCGTCATAGGGTCTCAATATCGGAAAAAAACATTTCTGTTTTGCCCCCATTCATTGTCAATAGGGACAAAACATAACTGAACAGAACAGAACGCTCCGTTCTCATACCGCATGCTGTGGTTTGCTTTCTGTCCTAGGATGCGGAGGAAGACCCACAATGCAAGTCAATGGGGACGGATCAGTTTTCTCGGACACAATCTGACACAATAGAAAACAGATCTGTCCCCCATTGACTTTCAATGGAGTTCATGACGGATCCGCTTGGCTATGTTACAGATAATACAACCGGATCCGTTCATAACGGATGCAGACGGTTGTATTATCAGTAACTGAAGTGTTTTTGCTGAACCCTGCCGGATCAAGCAAAAACACTAGTGTGAAAGTAGCTTTAATTGTCTATTCATCTTTACGCTTTCCCTATCATAGGTTGACATTTTAGGGACTTTGGAACCAGTTAGTAATTTTCCTTAGCGCTAAGGTCTCAGGTTACAATGGTTTCAACTTTGATCTTCCAGGAACAAATTAATGTTGTCACTAGAGTGACCACTGTATATTCAATCCCCGCAAATTGCACAATTCAGTTGTTGTGTAACATATGAGAATTGTCCTGTGAATGTCTATGAAACAGCCATTGCTTTCATGTGCAGCCCTTGTCCTGATGAGCTTTGTTTAGGCCCTAAAGCCAGACATGCTTTTAACGTGCAATTAACCAAAGAATGTTTATGTATAATGAGCAATGGCGCGATGATGATGGAGGAGCTTTTGTGCCACTAAATATAAAAACAGAAAACAATGAGAAGACTCGGGTTGTATAATCCGTTATTTACACAGCTTGAATGCTTCCTGGAGCTCCTTAAGCGTCTCGTGTCCAGCGCAGAGAATGCTCTTGTCTTCCTTAGACAGTTACATTACTTGTAATGATCGCCGATCTTGGATATACTGTAGCAAGAAGATCGGCACTCAATTTATGTTTACATTACACAATAAGACTACATGCACACGACCGTTGTGTGTTTTGCGGACCACAAATGGCAGATCCGCAAAACACAGAAGGACAGCCATTGATATAACTGCCTATTGTTGTCCGCAAAACGGACAAGAATAGGACCGGTTATATATATTTTTTTTTTGAGTTCCGCGATCCACGGAACGGAGCAACGGATGCGGACAGCACACGGATGCGGCCCCACTGAAGTGAATGGGTCCGCATCCAAGCTGCAAAAACTGCGCTCGGATGCGGACCAAAACAACGGTCATGTGCTTGAGGCCTAATAGTTTTTTTTTCCAGAAATATGATCGTTCATGTGATCATAGTTTTCCATCCCCCTCCTTGCACACAGTTTCCATTAGGCCCTTTCACACGAGCGAGTTTTCCGGCGATGCGATCAAGGGTGCACCTAGCTTTTCTGCTCAGGCAAAAACTGAAACGGCCCCCACCCCATGCCAATTTCTTAACCTAACCCCTTTGCCACAATGAAATGGCTCATTGCCGATGGCCCTTTCACTGCCCCCCCCCTTGTCCCTACCTGGTGCTGACTGAGGCCTCATTGGTGGTGCACCCCTGGGTGCGATGCGTGAATTGAACGCATAGCACCCGCACTGAATCCTGACCCATTAGTTTCAATGGGTCTGTGTATATGAGCGATGTTTTTTTTACGTATCATTTCTGTGTTGCGTTGTAGCTGGCCAGCTAAGACCTGTCCTAGGTTGCTAGTATAGCTTATGTGTGTATACAGCTAGACCTGCCAATAACCTTAATACAGTTCCTATGTTTATGTGTTAAAGACAGGGACAGAGTTGTTTACTGTGACATCATGTTTTGTATATCATATAACAGTTGTGTTTTGTGTTCACAGAAGCAGAAAAAGATAATATGCCTTTAAGATTAATTTTGAATGTAAGGTAAACTCAGTGACACAGCAGAAACAACAGAAAGCATAGTGTTAATCTTGTGTTTCTGGGCAGAAGTCTAGACCAATCACAGCCAGCTTCTCACACAGCAAGAGTTTTCACCAATCACAGCTAGCCTCACACACAACCTGTCTGGGAATTCCCCTAGCAGGAGCTGCTAGAATTATTATTCACCAGAGACAGGAGCTGAAGAGACACACAGTTCCAGTCAGAGTCCAGTTTTATGGGAACAAGAGGCCAAAATAGTTCCACCAAATACAAATTGCAAGCATACAAACTGCGAACTGCTCATACCAGATCATAAGCAATTGCTAACTGCAAACCAAGTTGAGCAAGCAGAATTATTAGTTAGACCTCAGATTTACCTCTCAGAGAGATCATAGAGTCCCAGGCTATGAGCTGTGCGCTGCGATTGGCCAGCGCTGCAGCAAGGGACACGCCTCCTACAAAAACTCCCCCCAGTACAACAGAGGGAGCTGCAGACACCAGAGCCTATACCGGGCGAACGGAGCGGCACCCAGACATACTAGTAGGTGCAGGGGGACCCCTGGGCACTTTTTAGTTTTTAAACTAGTGAAAGGTCCTCTTTAAATAACTTAGAGTGAGAGTACAGATACTCAAGAGTTAAATATATCCACCATGTTATGTTGAATGAAAAGATTGAACAGTTGAATCATGCATAACGCCATTTTGTGGTATCTTTTCAACACGTGTTTTGTACATGGACTATCTGCTGCGGAGGCGCCAGTGTTATATATGAAGAAAAGTTGAAGTTAATAAAGAAGTTATTTCAAGCATTTGGTGTGCTCTTTAAACCTACTGTTTCCATAGAACGGCGCTAGAGGAATTACAGAGTAATAGACAGTCTGGTTAGACTAAAAGTCAGAGATACCAAAATTCTTCTAATGCCACAGCGCAAAAGGCACTTCATAGTGCTGCGCCTGCCACATGCGTTAAAATCGCAGCATGTTCTATAGGCCTCATGCACACGAACGTATTTTGTTTCTGTGTCCGTTCAGTTTTTTGGGCGGATAGGATGCGGGCCCATTCATTTCAATAGGTCCGCAAAAAATTCAGACATCACACCATGTGCTATCCGCATCCGTATGTCCGTTCCATGGCCCCGCCCAAAAAATAGAACATGTCCTATTCTTGTCCGTTTTAAGCATTGTTACAATGGATCCGCAAAAAACAACGGATGTCATTTTGCGGACCACAGAACACATACGGTTGTGTGCATGTAGCCACATTCTGTGTTTTTCACGCAGCCCTGACCCCATAGAAGTGAAAGAGGCTTCAGTGAAAAACACATTGCATCCGGACAGGGCTGGCGCTATAATAAGGCAGACCAAGAGGAGGGGAGGAAAAATGTAACTTTTATTTTTTTTAAATACCCTGTATTTTTCACCCCTGGGTCTTATGGGGCGAATACTAATGAAGCTGTTCCATATTGGAAGCGATTCATTAGAACCGGAGGATCTGTAATCACCGCTTCCTGGTCCTCCACTCGGCTGTCTCGGGGCATACAGGAGCAGGAGGGGTAAATTATTTTATTTGCGCTGATGGCTGACATGGGGGCCATGATGGCTGACATGGGGGGCTGATCGAGGCATTGGGGGTCTGATCTGAAGTCTGATTAAAGGGAACCTGTCACCAGGATTTTGGGTATAGAGCTGAGGACATGGGTTGCTAGATGGCCGCTAACACATCCGCAATATCCAGTCCCCATAGCTCTGTGTGCTTTTATTGTGTAAAAAACCCGATTTGATACATATGCAAATGAACCTGAGATGAGTCCTGTCCCTGACTCCTCTCACGTACAGGACTCATCTCAGGTTAATTTGCATATGTATCAAATCGTTTTTTTGACACAATAAAAGCACACAGAGCTATGGGGACTGGGTATTGCGGATGTGCTAGCGGCCATCTAGCAACCCATGTCCTCAGCTCTATACACAAAATCCCGGCGACAGGTTCCCTTTAACATTGGGGGTCTGATTGCTGGTCTGAGCTGAGGTGCAATGGAAAATATTTTTTTCATACTATCCTCCTCTAAAACCTAGGTGTGTTTTATGGGCCGGGGCATCTTAGAGGGCGAGAAATATGGTCCTCAAACCAGCAATTGTCTGAATCAGAGAGAAGATACCAGGACCACACAGAGGAAAACCCAGCTGCTGCAGACGGGACCAGGGCCAGGTGAACTACGAGGGGGGGGGGCCAAAATGTAGCTTCGCTTGTGTTGGCAAAAATCCTTGAGCTGGCCCTGCAGTCCAGATGCAATGCGTTTTTCACTGATGGTTGCTAGAAGATGTTGTTTGTAAACCTTCAGTTTTTTTTCTGTTTCAATAGTTCTTTATTGATATTTTTTATCAACAATAAAGTATAACATATCCTGCATGGACAAAGAAGGGGAGGAAAATAGTTTCACACTTCATAAAAAAGAAAAAAGAAAACAGTGTTATAAACAGGTATTACCGTATGTAACATCAATAAGAAGCTCAGCATGTACTGAACATCATGCGGCGTTTTATAAACTAATATATAGATGGTACTACACACCATATAGATAATCTAAGATATATGAAAACGCGTCCAATATTTGTTGGAGAGGTTGCGGCCAAATAAGCACTCTTTTCCATATATTTGGGAATGCCCATATGTAATTGACCTATGGAAAGAAATCAACAACCTAGTCCATTCTGTAACAGGGTCGAAACTTCCTTTTACACCGGAAATATTTATTTTAAGATTAAATATAGACTCTCTCTCATTACCCCAGAAAACAATCATCTGCCACATACAGCTTTCCTCCAAGGTAGTGCACAAAACTAGAAAACAACATCAATCCCCTATATACTGTATCTCAAATAATCAGGAAAATGAACATTAATTGTAGGTATGAAAGGATGATTGCAAATAGTAACAATAGAGCACCTAAGCATCAAAAAACATGGGCGCTATGGTGGTCCTCACCCCTACGCTAAACTATTAGATAATTAGCCTTATACATATACTTCCATACCAATGACCTCAGTGGAATTTCTGTCCTCGTTCCAATACCTTTATATATTTTTTTTTTTTCTTTTTAATATTTTTATCTTCTCTCTCTTCCTAATTACTGTTTAATCACTAGAAGGTTCAATCAATACTGTAAATGGATACGTTTTCTTTATGTCCGTGGAATACAGACTGTAAGATTGTCAATTTGTGACTAAGGGTACTTTCACACTAGCGGCAGGACGGACCCGACAGGCTGTTCAACCCGTCGGATCCGTCCTGCCGCTATTTCACTGTGCTGCCAGACCGCAGGGGGGTGGCGCTCCGGCACAGCACGGCAGTGCATGGCGAGAGGCCACTGGACTAAAAAGTCCGACATGCAATACCTTTAGTCCGGCGGACTTTCGCCGTGCACTGCCGGGCTGCGCCGAAGCTCCGGCTCCACCCCCATTATAGTCAATGGGGACGGAGCGGCGGTCCAGCAGGGTGAACAGCCTGTTGGATCTGTCCTGCCGCTAGTGTGAAAGTAGCCTAAGGTCACTTGAATGCCTTCAGGTTTTTTTCACGCACATGAAAAACGAATCAAAACACATTGCACCAGCACGGAAAAAACTGAACAACTGAACGCAATCACAGACAAAACTGACTGAATTTGCTTTCACTGAACGCATCCTGAGCCAATCTGTATCATTCGTGTGAAAGAGGCCTTACAAGCGATAGGCAAGTGCACGATACATGAGGGGTCAGAATAAAGGATGCGTTCAACAACGAATAAGTGAATTATCATTGGTCACACGATCATTGAGCATATTTACCCTGGGGAACATCTAATAATTCCTAGACAGTCGGGCACTTTTCCAGTATCCATGAACAAAAAAATCGTTGTGTCCTTGATTTTTTTTGGGTGGCTGGTGATACTTGAGCAGATCATTGTGACTGTAAGGCCTCATGCACATGAACGTTGTTTGTTTCCATGTCCGTTCCTTATTTTTTTTGCGGATAAGATGCAGACCCATTCTTTTAAATGGGTCCGCGAAAAATGCGGACAGCACACCGTATGCTATCCGCATCCATATGTCCGTTCTGTAGCCCCACAAAAAAAATAGAGCATGTCCTATTCTTGTCCATTTCGCGGACAAGGATAGACATTATTACATTGGATACGCCCCAAAAACTGATGAAATACGGTTTTCATCAATTTTTTTTTTTTTTGCGGATCTGCAATTTGTGGACCGCAAAACACATACGGTCGTGTGCATGTAGCCTAATTATAAGAATTTTATGTCTGACACTAAAGACTAATGCATTCATATCAGTATATTGAGCCACAGAAATGTATTAAATTAATCTTTATCTTTCATTGTGGTTTTCCAATCTGTCCGTAAAAATTATTGTCTGTCCATGAATTTTGGGTACGCCGTCCAGAAAAAAATAAAAATTCAGGTTGGCAACACTGGCAATGTCTATGAATGATCGTTCAGATGATTATCACGCCATATAAAAGGCCCTTTGAGACAGGGTCACACATGACGTGCCAGACAATCCACAGCGTTTACAGTAGCAGCAAATTGGATGAGATTTCCAAAAATCTCAGTTACACACTGAGGAAAGTTTGTTTCCGTAATCAAAACTGCTCATAACTTGACCTCTGGTAGAGTTTCTAAATCTGCGGCGTATCAAGTTATGTTGCCGATTTTTGCAGTGGATTCTGGCCAATTTAAAGAGTGTAATATATGGCAGCATTACACATCGCAGCAAAATCCTCGCGGCTGACCTGCCACGTTCTCTTCTGCCACATGTCCTCTAATGATTTGCTACTTTGAGCATACAGATAGAAATGACACACTTTAGATAGTGACGAGTGGATAGTGACATGCATGTCCATGGGAAGACCTTTGGTGAATCCTGGCTTTTCCTACAGCGTATTACGGATTTGTTTATGCATCATAGCATTATAGTGAATACGCACAATACATCATTGTAAGAGTTAAGGAGGTTTTCAGACTTTTTTTTTGTACTTATGACCTAAGTCATTAGTATCTGATCGGTGGGGGTCCAACACACGGGACCCCCTAGAAGCAGCTGTTTGAAAAGGCCGCGGTGCTCACAGGAGTGGCGCACCCTTCTTGCAGCTTAGCCTAAGCCAGTGACGTCATGTTCATTGGTCACGTGGCCTGGGTGCAGTTCAATCCCATTCAAGCGAATAGGGCTGAGCTGCGATACCAAGCACGGCTACTATACAATGTACGGCGCTGTGCTCGGTGAGCTGCAGGTGTCGGACCCCCACCGATCAGATACTGATGACCTATACTGAGGATAGGTAATCAATTTAAAAAACTTGGAAAACGCCTTTAACATGGGTGTCTTATGGCTAGGATATGCCACCAATGTCTATGCAATGGAGACCTGACATCTTCATCACCACTTGGCTTGTTTGGAGTGCGAATGGTCGTCCATTGACAATAATGGGTCAAGCATTTGGCCTCCGTTAAAAGTAGAGCAGGTGTTACAGTGGTCAGTCCCCCAGGTCGGAGATTAATGGTATTTCATGGTTTGTGTTTTACGTCAGTTTACGTTATGATTTTTATTCTTAGAATAGGCTGAGATTAGTGGGGGTCCGGCTCTTGGCAGGTGAGTGCTGCGGCCTCTTTATTGTTTACCAGGCGCAGTGCTGGACATTACCGAATGTCCGTGGGAGTCCACGCCTACTCCACTCCACCTACTTTTCTCATCACTTTTGAATTTTCTGGGATCCGGATCCGCATCCGCATTTCCGGGATCCGCATCCGTTTTTCGGGATCCGTTTTTTTTGGGATCCGCAATTCCGTTCCTGAAAAAAATAGAACATGTCCTATTCATGTCTGCAATTGCGGACCAGAAAATGCATTTTCGATTAATAGTGTCTGTGATGTGGGGTCCGCAAATTGCGGATCGCACATTGCAGGTGTCCGTGTTTCGCGGATTCGCAATTTGCTGATACACAAAACACTTACGGACGTGTGAATGGACCCTAAGGGCTCTCTTTTGTGGCCCACAAATTGCAGATCTCCAAAACACTGATACCTGCCGCGTGCGTTCCGCATTTTGCTGAACGGAACGTCCGACCCTTAATAGACCAGTCCTATCCTTGTCTAAAAAAACAGACAAGAATAGGACATGTTCTGTTTTTTAGCGAGTGCCATGTTAAGGACATATGGATGTTCACAGTGAATTGGTCCGCATTCCACCCTAAAAAAAAATGTGGATCGGATGCGGACAAGAAATACGTTTGTGTGCATGAGCCCTATGTGTATACGTTATAGCATGAATGTCACATTAATATCTGTAATCCAGGCGCACTCTGTATACTCAGGCAATGTTTGATCCTATATAAACACCCATTTGAAACAGCAAATTAGTGATACTCTTAAATTACTCATGAAGAATCTCAGTGTGCAGCGTGTTATTAAAAATCAAAGTGTTCATTACAGGTCTGCATTTATGAGCTTCACGCACAATGGGTCACACTTGTGCTGTAAACTTGCCTTTTATTACTTTTCACATGCTATATATTTACGGTAACTATTTACTGTTCATTACACAGATTTTCCTGGAGTATTTGTAACAAGCGTGGGAAAGCAAAGTACTCATATTTTAAAGATATTTAACTCACAACTCCATTTTAAATTTTTTATCCGCCGGCTGCGCAAAGTCCATTTCTTCTGATCTTCTGTTTTATGGCCATGACAAGTAGTGGCCGGAAAGAGAAGGGTGAGTACATACAGGTGCGGAGGCCCTTGACGATGTATATAGTATGCTCACCTGTTTTTGTTGGGCAGAACTGGGCACAACTCCAGTGAAGGCATGTAGCGGTATAGAGGTAGTCGGGGCAGCCAATGCTATCGGGAGCCCCAGTGGGTTAAAATAGATATGCAGGAGGGAACAGCTCATTTCTGGACTGATAGCCTGTAGGCGCAAAACACGACCAGAGGCTTGAACGTTGGTTTTGATCTTTTATCGACCGCGTATTTCGGGGAACATAAGACCCCTTTTTCAAGTCTGTATGTGAGGAGCAATCTTCTGGGAGCGTGCTGTTAGTGAGAGTAGGCCCGTCTTACTCCACGTGCAGCGTCTGGAAACTTGTTGGAGCTCCACCGATCAGATATTGATGACCTATCCAAAGAATGGTAGTAAAGTCTCAGAAAAGCCTTTTAGACCTCATGCACACGGCCGTTGCTCGGCACTTCCGTGCATTGGGGACGGCACGGGCAACATCCATGCGGATTCCGCAGACGGATACAGACGTGCTCTTTTTATTGCGGTGTGGAGGTACGGAGAGAAACCCCACGGAAGCACTCCATAGTAAATTGATGAGCACACAGCCGCTGCCTGGCCAGGCATTGGCTTTAAGTACATATCACAACGATATATCAGAAAACTTCTGTTTTCAAGTTTGACGTGCAAGATTCGGGTTATCTAAGAATTCCGTTATGGAGTCTGCTACCACGGACCATAACTTATGGCGGAATCCATAACGGAATTCTTAGATAACCCGAACCTTGTACGCCGAACTTGAAAACATAAGTTCGCTCAACACTAATCAGAAATATATTTGTGGAGAAACCCCTTTTACAGTTTTCTCCTCAATATTCCTGCCTACCTTTTAGTGGCTGCGTTCGTCTATAGAAAATGATAGCGCGCCGGCCCTGCAGTGTGACATAGAAGGTGGTGAAGAGCCCGGCTTGTAATACAATGGCAGGATGAGATTTCCTTTGGTGATATCCTTCCATGGTTTCAAAATATCACAAAACATCAATTGTTCTTTGAAAAGAAAACACGTTTGTAGAGACGCACGTGGACGGCCATCTGGTGAATAAGCAGTAAGCCTGACAAAGAGCACTGAAATACCAAATACCGCTGGTAACAAAAGTGACGCTCCCTCCAAATAGATCGCCTTTTGTCAGCACTGTAGAAATATTTCTTTTGTTTTAAACTGAAGTAGCGACATCTTACCGTGATCCAAGAGACAATGGCCGTGTTATAGCGCGCAGGTCAAATTTACATGTTATCCAGTGGTCACTGGCAGCATGGTTAGACACGTAAAATATAACTGCTCGTGAAAAGCAAATGAAGAAGGGGAAGCACACAGAACCTCCATTAACCGGTGCTAAGTGGTTCACATCGGAGACAAACCATTGATGAGGCTGCTGTATTGTCAGTAAGGGTGCGGTTATGTCACATCGACACCATTGTCAAACATTGCACAAAATGTTGAGTGGCACATGTCACTGTGTGAGGGTATGACCACTCGGTTGTGACGTGGTCGTGCTGTGTAGCCTAGATGTGCCCCCTCACAGTAGGTATGCTCAGATATGTGCTCCCCTCAGAGTCGTTCTGCCCACTTGTGCCCCCTTCACAGGAAGTTAAAAATACAAACAGTAAATAGCCACCGAAGTCCGGGATGGTTGGGAGGTATGCTAATGTAATTTAAGCTTTGGTCAGCAGGGGTGCACCTAGACTCTCAGCTGCCTGAGGCGAAAACTGAAATGGCCCCCCACAGTAAAAGTGGTCCCAAAAGTCCCACCCATAGTAATAATTATCTGCCAGAGTGCACTTAGTGTTAACAGTGCCCCCCACACTAATAATGCCCCCCTTATAATTTATGCCAGTACAAAAAAATGCCTCTTATAATCTGTACTAGTACAAAAAAAGGTTCTTATGTGTGCCGATAGAAAAAATACCCCCTTTTAGTAACCCCAATAGAACCAATGTCCCTATAGTGTCTCCCCTTATAATTTGTGCTAGTACAAAAATGCCCCCTTTGAATGCCCCCAGTAAAACTAATTTGCTTTTAGTGCCCCCCAGTTCTAATAATGCCCCCCTACAAAGGCCCAACGCTATGCTGCCAAAGAAAACAATAAACTGAAATACTTACCTCCACACCGCTGTCGTTGCCCGACACAGGCATCTTCCAGGCTGTGAAGGACCCCCAATCTGCTTTCCATGCAAGTGAAAGGGGTTTCTGAAAACTCCACGCACATCAGCCGCCAAACGAAACAGGTTGCTATTCGTTTCTGCAGATTTGTACCTGGGAAAGTGAGTCATTGGATGTAATGGTTGTTTATTGTGCTTCTGACTGCGGCTGATAAGCCATGTCTTCACTTGTCATGATGCCCTTAGGCTGGCCATATGGAATTGCTAAGTGGGAATGTTAGTCTTTGTATATAGATTTTTATTCACTTACAGTATGACAGTATAATTCAGCCCCCAGTTTTATTAGCTGGTGCTAATATGCATGCCTCACAACTTTTAAAAAGCACAAAGAATGACAACGTGCTCCATGCCAAATTCTATTATACTAGGCAACACCTCTAACTCCACCTAAAACATAACTATACACACCCAATCCTACCCAGTCCCTTTAATACCCCCACATAGTAATTATCCCCCCCCCCCTACCTTTACGCCACCACAGAGTTATACCCACATGTTGCGATGTCACAGTAGTTATGCCCACATGTGCCTCCTTCACAATAGTAATGCCCACATGTGCCCTCTCACAGTAGTAATGCCCACATGTGCCCCCTTCACAGTAGTAATGCCCACATGTGCCCCTTTACAGTAGCAATGCCCACATGTGCCCCCTTCACAATAGTAATGCCCACATGTGCCCCCTTCACAGTAGTAATGCCCACATGTGCTCCCTTCACAATAGTAATACCCACATTTGCCCCTTCAAAGTAGCAATGCCCACATGTGCCCCCTTCACAGTAGCAATGCCCACATGTGCCCTCTCACAGTAGCAATGCCCACATGTGCCCTCTTCACAGTAGCAATGACCACATGTGCCCTCTCACAAAAGTTATGCCCAGATGTGCCCCTTTACAATAGTTATGCGCAGAGGTTAGCGTCACCAGTGATGCTAGGGAGGCTCGTCCCCGTTATGGCCTGCTATTGGCTGCACCCACTGTCACCGGATGTTTTGATCTGAGTGACAGGGAGATGCAGCAGCGGCCGTGCAGGGATACAGAGCGACGCGGATGCCAGGGAGCAGGTAAGTATAATGTATCTGTACAGACGTCATCCGTGTTTTGCATGTAACCTGTAGCATGTAGCCTCATTCACATGTCAGTGTTTGGTCAGTGATTTCCATCAGTGAATGTGAGCCAAAACCAGGATGGGAGCCTCCCAAAGACATAGGCCTCTTTCACATGGGCGTCATGTTTTTGGGCCGGATAAGATGCACGATTTTTCTGTGCGTGTTGCACGCGCGTGAGAAAAATCGTCATGGTTGGTACCCAAACCTGGACTTCTTCACAGAAGTTAGGGTTTGGGTTAGGTGTTGTGTAGATTGTATTATTTTCCCTTATAACATGGTTATAAGGGAAAATAATAGCATTCTGAATACAGAATGCTTAGTAAATTAGCGCTGGAGGGGTTAAAAAAATAAATAAAATTTAACTCCCCTTAATCCACTTGTTTGCGCAGCCCGGCTTCTCTTCTGTCTACTTTCTTCAGGACCTGGGTAAAGGACTTGTGGTGACATCACTGCGCTCATCACATGGTCCATCACCATTGCATTTTCCTTGGTCCCTATCAGGGGTGCACCTAGCCTTTCTGCTGCCTGAGGTGAAAACTGAAACCCCCTAAATTCCAATTTCTTAGCCTAACCCCTTTGCCACAATGAAAGCGCTCATTGCCCATGGCCCTTCCGCTGCCCCCCTCTTGCCCCTACCTGGTGCTGCCTGAGGCAATCGCCTCACTTGGCCTCATTGGTGGTGCACCCCTGGTCCTTATTATAGAAATGCCTAGTTTTTTTTTGAAAAACAGACAAGAATAAGACATGTTCTATCATTTGTGGGATGGCCGCATGAATTTCATTCAAATAAACAGATTTCCAGCACAAAGGAGATAAAATCTTGCATGTTTTTTATTAAATATTCCAAACGTACACACGGTGCAGTGAAAGAGGTCCCTCCATGTCCCTGGTCAGACGGCTCTTAGTCATGATCTGAATGCAGACAGCACATGGATGACATTTTTTGCGGCCCCGTAGAAATGAATGGGTCACCGTCTGAACTGCAAAAAATGCAGATCAGACACGGACCAAAACTACGGGCGTGTGCATGAGGCCGAAGTGTCGCTTTCTAATTACCAAAGCCCCCTAGGCATTCTCACAGACGTAGTGATGTACTGTAAGTCGCCTTCTCTGCAGGGCAAAGCCAGGAAATTCCAGGCAGTTGTAATCTTCTTGTTTGTCTGCTCGAGCCCTCAGTGATGTGACTCTGGGGTATCGCTAATGGGAAGTGCCCGGGGGAGTCCTTTCCTCTTTGGCTGAAAACACTTAAAGAGGCTCTGTTGTTTTAAGTATACCATGCTAGATATACAGTGAGGTAGGGCTCCAAACACGCCTGTATTTCCCTTATTTCAGGTCCGATCACAATGTAAAATCCACTTTTATTTATTTTACGCACTTATATAGCGCTACTATATTCAGCAGCAGACATTAGCATCACACTATCCCCAATGGGGCTCACAATCTAAGGTAACCCACACAAACTCCATGTAGATGTTGCCCTTGGTTGGATTTGAACCTAGGACTCCAGCACCAATGCTAACCACTGAGCCACCGTGCTGCCCAGCTCTTTAAAAAATATGCTTATGAGGCAAATGGAGATGGAGCACTCGGAGACGTGCTTATTGCATCTGAGCACCGCATCTCCGACGCCCTCCTGCCTGTTAGTGCCGCCCTGTATGTAATAAAAACGCCCCCCATTCATTTGATTGACAGCGTTGGAGTGCGCACGCGCCGGGATCTCAGCGCTAGACCAGTGAGTCTAGCGCTGTCAATCCAATGAATGGGGGGCGTTTTTATTACATACAGGGCGGCGCTCAGAAGCAATAAGCACGCCTCCGAGTGCTCCGGTTTCTCATTAGCATATTTTTTAAAGTGGATTTTACAGTGTGATCGGACCTAAAACAAGGGAAATAAAGGCATGTTTGTGATCAGCGTTTGGAGCCCTACCTCACTGTATATCTAGCATGGTATACCTAAAACAGGTGACAAAGCCTCTTTAAGAAATATTTTAAAGGGGCCCTTGCAAATAGAGAAAGATCAGAAGAACCGAAAATGTCTTTCACAGTGTATCCATTTGGACATTAGCGGTACAGATTGGTAGGACGGGCATTGCTTGATTGGGCAACTGTTTTGTACACAAAGGGCAGGGATAAGCACAATCACACAAATATGTATATACAAACACACCATAAGACACACCTGCCTAAAGAGCCACAGCTCCGCAGCCTGGTAATGGCCGGGGCCGCGCCTTCCTTATTTACACAACTGCAGGAACACATGACAGCGTTATATACCCTGTGCTCCTTTTTGTTTTCCTCCCCAGTGTCTTGTCATGGGGGGAAGGGCTATCCCCTTCACTTGTATTTTTAGCTTTCGTGTGCAGATTTGCGTATAAAGAGAAAATCACGGAAAAAGATACAAAACATCCTGCACGATATGATAGTAAATATGCGGAAGTGCATGGCTACATTTATGAAATCACGGAAAATAATGCAATAAAATAACAGATGCAAGCATTATACACTGCCTGTCCCAAAAAAAAGTCGCCACCTGGATTTAACTAAGCAAATAGTCATGAGCCTCCTATTGGATAATTACTGCATGGGCGATTATCTTTCAGCTGGCAACAAGTTATTTAACCCCGACTGGTGCAATGAGTTGCTTCTCATGTCTTAAACAACCATGTCGAAAGACACATCTCGTGGCCGTGGAAAAGATGTTAGTCTGTTTGAGAAGGGTCAAATCATTGGCATGCATCAAGCAGAGAAAACATCTAAGGAGATGCAGAAACTACTAAAATTGGGATAAGAACTGTCCAACGCATTACTAAAAACTGGAAGGATAGTTGGGACCCATCGTATTCGAGGGAGAAATGTGGCGGGAAAAAAATCCTGAATGATCGTGATCGGTGATCTCTTAATCGTTTGTTTAAATCAAATCGAACAAAAACAACAGTAGAACTCAGGGCTATGTTAAATAGTGAAAGTAAGAGCATTTCCACACGCACAATGTGAAGGGAACTCAAGGGATTGGGACTGAAGAGCTGTGTAGCCGTAAGAAAACCACTAATCAGTGAGGCAACCATAAAAAAAGGCTTTCACAGTGGTAGGGAGCATAAAGATTGGACTCTGGAGCAATGGAAGATGGTCATGTGGTCTGAGGAGTCCAGATTTACCCTGTTCCAGAGTGATGGGCGCATCAGGGTAAGAGGAGAGGCAGATGAAGTGATGCACCCATCATGCCTAGTGCCTACTGTACCAGACTTTGGGGGCAGTGCTATGATCTGGGGTTGCTGCAGTTGGTCCGGTCTAGGTTCAGCAACAGTATGTGCTCCAAGAATGAGGTCAGCTGACTACCTGAACATACTGAATGACCAGGTTATTCCATCAATGGATTTGTTCTTCCCTGATGGCACGGGCATATTCCAAGATGACAATGCCAGGATTCATCGGGCTCAAATTGTGAGAGTGGTTCAGGGAGCATGAGACATCATTTGCACACATGGATTGGCCTCCACAGAGTCCAGACCTGAACCCCATTGAGAATCTTTGGGATGTGCTGGAGAAGGCTTTGCACAGCGGTCAGACTCTACCATCATCAATGCAAGATCTTGGTGAAAAATTAATGCAACACTGGGATTGCAGAAGCTTATCGAAGCAATCCCACAGCGAATGCGTGCCGTAATCAAAGCTAAAGGCAGTCCAAAGAAATATTAGAGTGTGTGACCTTTATTTTTTTTGGTGGTGACCTTTTTTTGGGGCAGGCAGTGTATATGGACTAAGCCCTCATTTTTATATGATAAAATATGAGACACTCAGCCAATATATTTTGATCAAAACACATCTGTGCCCGCCTACCCGCGCCACGCTGGTCTCAGTCAGGCAGGTTCTACTCTAAACCTATCTATGCCGTATGGACATCTACATTCAGGAGAGTGTGCTGCTTCTAGTTACACAGAGGTTTACATTTTGAGTTTATCACTGCTACATGGCGGCATAGGGCAACGTGAGGATAATAAGCATAATCTATATTAAAAACACGGACCGTGACTTTAATGATTGACGTATTCAGAATATTGTTAACCGCTCCGATTTCTGTCCACAAAACACGGACCTGTATAAATCCATGTGGACGTCCTTATGGGGGTTGGGTGTATCCATTTATTTTTTGCATCCATTCACTTCAATGAAAAAAATCTCGGAGCCAAAACGGACAAGAATGGTGCAAGTTTCTTGGCATGAATCAAGCATCTGTGCCAAAAATGTGAATTACACCGTTTACTTTGAAGGGGTTGTGTGCAATGTGGGTGCAGCCCGGAAAGCACATAGATGGAAAACACTGTTATATGAATATATGAATCAGGCCTAACGCCATCAAACATTTACATAATAGAGTAGCGCAGCGGGCTAAGGGTCCATTCACATGACTGTATATATTTTGCTGTCCATAAAACGCGGGACCGCAATATACGGTTGCATCAGTTTTTTTTGCAGACCTATTGACTTCAATGGGTCTGTAATCCATATTTGTGACCAAGAATAGTACATGTTTTATCTTACGGAATGGAAATACAGAGGCGGGAAGTACACAGATATTTTCCGCTTTTTGCATCTGTATGTCTGTTATGGGAAAGGTACTTGGACACAAAATGTAGTTCACAGACCAATTGAAGTCAATGGGGGACATTTACTAAGCAGAATTACGCCAGAATTATGGCGTAAAATGCACCAAAAAGAATGGTGTTTTGTTTTGCGCCAAATATATCAATATGTTTTCTTCAGAATTTTCCCAGTAAAGAATTCATCACAGTTCTAAATGTCAGTGGGCGGGGCTATCAAATTTTTCATCCTCTTATAGGCAGAAATGGCTCAAATTGTTGCAGACACTTAAGCCGACTTATGTGGTGGTGTTTTGTGTAAAAAGTCGCATTTATGAAAGGAAAACCAGCTCGTCATGGGAGCAAGTGATAGGTAAGTAATAAAGCAGGATGCGTTTTTTTTTTATCTAATACAAATGAACTAAACAACAGGGTTTTGTCAGAAAATTATTATTCCACAAAAACCAAACCATGGCAAAAACGTCCCGAGTCTGGGACAAAAGTCGCAATTTACCACAAGAAATGTCGCAAATATGCTTCCAAGGTCGCAAACATGTTTCAAAAGTCTCAAGTCCGTTCTGGGAAGGGGTAGCCGAAATGGCGCATTTTGGTTTAAAAAAGTGTCATTTAGTGCCATTGGCATTACAATGTTGCAAATCGAGAGAAATAAGCGGCTTATCAAGTTTATATTTTAAAAAGTCTCATCTTAATTGTAAAAGTGGCGTGCGCCTTTTGATATATGAGGTGAAACAAATCACATTTGTAATGTTAGTATGTTTTTGCTGCAAATTGCACTATTATTGATAAATGTCCCCCAGTGGGGACAGTAAAAAAACTGATGCAACACAGACCTCACACAGATGCCATCCATATTTTGCGGACCGAAAAAAACCATACTTTTGTGTGAACGGACCCTTAGGCCTCATGCACACGACCGTTGTGTGCATCCGTGTCCGTTGTTCCGTTTTCCGCGATTTCCTGCGGACCCCCTGACTTTCAATGGGTCCGTTGAAAACTCTGAAAATTGTCATCCGCGTCCGTGATCTGTGTTTCCTGTCCGTCAAAAAAATATGACCTGTCCTATTTTTTTGACGGACAACGGTTCGCGGACCCATTCAAGTCAATGGGTCCGTGGAAAAACACAGAGGCACACAAGATTCTCATCCACGTCCGTGATCCGTGTCTGTAGTCTACTTTCGAACATACGGATCCACAGATCCGTCTGCATAACAGCTTTTCAGATCTGAGTTTTCACATCATGAAAACTCAGATCCGACAGTATATTCTAACACAGAGGCGTTCCCAATGGTGATGGGGACGCTTCAAGTTAGAATATACTAAGAACTGTGGATATAACTGCCCCCTGCTGCCCTCCCCAGTTTTAAATTCATTGGTGGCCAGTGCGGCCCCCCTCCCTCCCCTGTATTAAATTCATTGGTGGCCAGTGCGGCCCCCCCTCCCTCCTTCCCCTGTATTAAATTAATTTGTGGCCAGTGCAGCATCCCCTCTCCCCCACCTAATTAAAATCCCCCCCCCCCCCCCGATCATGGGTGGCAGCGGAGAGTTCCGATCGGAGTCCCAGTTTAATTGCTGGGGCTCCGATCGGTTACCATGGCAACCATGACGCTACTGCAGTCTTGGCTGCCATGGTTACTTAGCAATTTTAGAAGCATTATACTTACCTGCGCTGTCTGTTGCCGGCCAGGCGCTCCTCCTACTGGTAAGTGACAGGTCTGTGCTATAAGCAATGCGCCGCACAGACCTTTCACTTACCAGTAGGAGGAGCGCCTGGCCGGTCACAGACAGCGCAGGTAAGTATAATGCTTCTAAAATTGCTAAGTAACCATGGCAACCAGGACTGCAGTAGCGTCCTGGTTGCCATGGTAACCGATTAAAGCGATTAAACTGGGACTCCGATCGGAACTCTCCGCTGCCACCAATGATGGAGGGGGGGTGATTTTAATTAGGGGGGGGGGAGAGGGGAGGCCGCACTGGCCACCAATGAATTTAATACTGGGGAGGGAGGGGGGCCGCACTGGCCACCAATGAATTTAATACTGGGGAGGGAGGGGGGCCGCACTGGCCACCAATGAATTTAAGACTGGGGAGAGAGGGGGTCTGCCCCCTGCTGCCTGGCAGCACCCGATCTCTTACAGAGGGCTATGATACGCACAATTAACCCCTCTGGTGCAGCACCTGAGGGGTTAATTGTGCGGATCACAGCCCCCTGTAAGAGATTGGGTGCTGCCAGGCAGCAGGGGGCAGTCATGTACACAGTTCTTAGTATATTCTAACTTGAAGCGTCCCCATCACTATGGGAACGCCTCTGTGTTAGAATATACTGTCAGATCTGAGTTTTCATGATGTAACTCAAATCCGATGGTATATTCTAACATAGAGGCATTCCCATGGTGATGGGGACGCTTCAAGTTAAAATATACCATCGGATTGGAAAAAACTCTGATAGGGACTCCTGACTTTACATTGAAAGTCAATGGGGGACGGATCCGTTAACAATTGCACCATATTGTGTTAACGTCAAAACGGATCTGTCCCCATTGACTTGCATTGTAAGTCAGGACAGATCCGTTTGGCTCCGCATGGCCAGGCTTTTTTTTTTACTTTCCTTCATGTCTGGTAATTCTCCAAAAATCAAGGAAGACACACGTAAGAAAAAACGGACACGGATCACGGAACAACGGAACCCCGTTTTGCGGACCATGAAAAAATACTGTCGTGTGCATGAGGCCTTAAGGAGATAGCAAAGTGTGTGCCCAGGATAGTACCAGGGGATGGCAATTAGACACGGCTTTGGACAGGGCATTCAGGCTTGGGCAGCAAACAGTCTTTTTTCCCTCGTGTGAAGTAAATCCTAGATCTGACTCTGGAATAGCAATTCTAGCAAATAAAATGTTTACTGTCCAACTTCTCTAGTTCTAATCTTTCCTGTCTTCATGTCATGTATGTGTCACTTATAACGCTCGCTATTTTGCAGCATGTGGTTATGATGAGTAAGATCCAGCCAGTATCAGCCGGAGCTCGCATCTTATCTCCAGATTCCACTGATGTTTGCCAAACGATGACAACAACATTGTCCGAGGTATCTGCACTTGTGCGATTATTTCCAGTGAAAACAGTCTGTGTGTACTCAAATGGCAATATTTAACCTCAGAAAACGTATCACAAGAAGCACGTCTTCATTTTCTATACAGCTGTAAATATAAAGCCCCCAGCAAGTGTATAAGATGTCTGCCCATGTCTCTGCAACCCCAAGGCAATTTAGAAAAAGAAGAGAATTTTATTATATCAGTCCCAAATCCCAATCTGACCACAAAGTCTACTTCCCTCAGCTGCCCCGCCAGCAAATAGATCCAAAATAGGAATCTGTGCCTAAAAAGATACAAAGAAAACAGGTACTGTATGTTTCACCCCATAAGACACCACCCCCCCTCCCCCAAAAAAAAATGGGGGGAAAATACCCCTGCGTCTTATGGGGTGAATACTAATGATCGCTTCCATTATGGAAGCGCGCATTAGTACCAGAGGACCAGGAAGCAGTGAAGGCTCTGTACTCACCGCTTCCTGGTCCTCGGCTGTCGGCTGTGCAGTGGCTGCGCACAGCCTGAGGGTGCTCTGTGACCTCACGCTGTGTGCGCCGCTTCACAGCACAGCCGACGGAGGAGGAAGACAGAGAGCAGGCAGTGAGGTGCGGCCGTGTCCAGGAGCAGGAGAGGTAAGTATTTATTTTGTGATCTGAGGTTGGGGGCTTCTGAAACATGGTTGAGGGCTGCTGAAACATGGTTGAGGGCTGCTGAAACATGATTGGGGGCTGCTAAAACATGGTTGGGGGCTGCTGAAACATGGCTGGGGGCGGCTGAAACATGGCTGGGGGCGGCTGAAACATGGTTGGGGGCTGATCAAACATGGCTGGGGGCAAAGAAATAAGGCTGGGGATTATGAGATTTAGCAGGGGGCTGATATGAGGCATGGTGTCTCATCTGAAGTCTGAATGGGGGGGTCTTATTTATATTGGGCTGTGATCTGAGGTCTGATTAGGGGTCTTATTAACATTGGAGTCTGATCTGAGGTCTGATTGAGGGTCTTATTAACATTGGGGATCTGATTGGGGCTGTGAGCTGAGATCTGATTAATATTGGGGGTCTAATGGCTGATGTGATGTCTAATGAAAAATATTTTTTTCTTATTGTCCTTCTCTAAAACTTAGGTGCGTCTTATGGGATAGTGCGTCTTATAGGGTGAAAAATACAGTACGTTTCTTTTAAATTTTGATTGATTGGTAATGATTAGGGGCAGACTGGCCATAGCTACACCCAATGGGAAATTCCTAAGTGGGCCGATGCCTAGTGGGTCACCTGAGCTGGCACCCGTCTCATGGCTGGGTACCTAATGATCTGACTCTCCCAGCATCAATTAACACTGGGAGCCACAGGTGCCTTCCTAAATTCAACTGTATCACCTTCCTCAGGATGGCTCCCTGTCCTGCCATTCACACTCATAGGCCACAGGACACTAGGTCTGAGGCCTATGAGATAATGTATGAATGGCACAGGCAGTCATGAAGTAATGAGATTATTGCTTCTGCTGGTGGTGCGATGATTTCATCACGACTACCTAAAAGCTGGAAGAGGCCTGTAGCCTGCACCGCAGACAGGCAGTTGGAGTGGAAGTCAGGTGAGTTTTTTTACCTTCCTTGGCCACTTGGGGAACACTCTACTGGGTGCCATATGGGGGGGGGGGGGGTGCATGTTTATTAATACTGGGGGCACAATAGGTGGTATTTTTAATACTGGAAGCACTGTGAAGGGCATTATTGTTACTGGGGCACTCTAGGGGGCATTATTGCTACTTGGGTAATATAGGGAGGCCTTGTTAATAATGGGGGCACTATAGCGGAGCATCATTATTCCTCAAGGCACTTAAGGGGGCATATTTAATACTGGGAGCACTATAGGGGGCATTATTGTTATTGGCCGCATTATTAATACTGAGCTCTATATTCTATAAGCATTATTAATACTAGAGGAACTATAGGGGGGCATTATTATTGCTGGACGCCCTATAGGGGCATTTTTAATACTGGTGCTATTGGGGGCTTTATTGCTACTCTGGAGAATATAGTGGGCTTTATTGTTACTATAGGCATTATTGGGGGCTTTATTACCACTGGGGACTCTAAAGAGTAGTTTCATGATTACTGGGGACACTACAAGGGGATTTATTTCTATTGGAGCCATTATAGGAAGGCATTGTTATAACTAGGAGCACTGTAAGGAAGCACTATAGCATTCAAGGGCACTCTTCTTTGCACAGTTTATTTTGCATGATACTAGTATTTTCAGGGGGACTATTTGTGTGTTGTATAGTATTTGGAGGCATTGGAGAGAGTCATGGTGGTGCACTGTGACACTGCATTACTCACCCTACTGCGGTCTAGTGGCTAGGCCTACTGGCCCTCTTCTGCTCTCCAGCAGGGCTGCTGGAGTTCTGAGCCCCCCACTGGAGGCTGTCTAGATTGCTAGTTCCCTGCGAAGGTGTGCTGTGTATTTGCCTGTTTCTGACTTTCTGATCTTTTGCTGCCTGACCTGACCTGTGCCTGATTACTGTACTGACTCTCTGCTGCCTGTCCTGACCTTGGACATGCTTTATGGATTTGCACAAACTCTGTCTGCCCTGACCTTGGCCTGTCCCTGACAACATTTTTCTTTATCCCTCTTTGCTATGCACCGGTGTCTCTAACCCCCGTGGTTTAGCTGTCAACCACACCGGGACTATTCGAGGAGGTAGCGGCCTGTTGGCTCTCCTGCAGCAAATACCAGATCACTGTATAGAAGTTAATGGGTGAATACCAATTGACCGTTACAGGGAACACAGCAGGCACAGTATTGTTGGTAGCAGCAGGATGACAACAGGCACCAGGACAGGGAGCTTTGTTGAGAAAGTGGGGAGAATAGTGGAAAAGATAGGAATCTAAGAATTGTGAGTGACAAATTCTGCAAAGACGAGACATGGCTGAAAGAAATCTGGGTCAAGGTGGTCTGGGCTGAATGGAGAAGATGAGGAAACAGAATGTCTACAATCTGAAGCTGAAAGACCAGGCAACATGCTGTGGTACACACTTGATCAACCCCCTCCACCATATCTTAGAGACAACTGGAGGAGGAGGACAGAATGTGGAAGTTGGAGCAGGCCATTAGGACAGCTTCTGTGGAGTCATTTTGTGCAGTTGTTTGGTGCTGTTGGGGCAGTATTTTGTGCTGCACTCTGGTAATTGGCTCTGCTAGGGCATTATTTTGTGTTGCACTGAGGCATTTAGTTCTGTTGGGGTGGTATTTTGTGCTTCTCTATGGTATTGCTGGCCCTGTCAACTTGTGTTGGCCCCACCTTCTGTCAATTTGGACCAGCCTACAACACAAGGCCAATTTTATTTTATTTTTTTTCAGTTCCAAAGTTGCCCCTGGTGATTATTACTAGTGTTGGGAGAGCATGCTTGGCCGAACACCAGTTCGGCTCGAGCATCGCTATGCTCGGCACATGGCAATGTTTGACCGAATATCGCATGTGCTCCAATGTGATGCTCGAGTCAGTATATTTAAATCTAATTTAGCCTTCATTTCTGAAAGTCTCCTATTTTTTATTTTATTTTTTATTTTTATTTTTTAACTGGCCATGCAGCTCTATAGTGTAGTGGTTAACATTCTTGGCTGTGATGTAGAAGGTTGTGAGTTCAAATACAGTCAGATTTAGAGGCTAAATTAAATGTATCTATTTTATATTTTTTTTTAGTAATTATAAAAAAATTGTAATTACTAAATATATATATATATATATATATATATATATATAAAATCATACTTATGATATACATGAATGCATAATATCTGGGAAACTACTACTGATGTTTTAGCCATAATATATTTACATATATTCTAATATATTATATATTCTAAATATATAATAATATCTGTAAATATATTATTGCTAAAAACATATATATGTTTAAATTAAATCTAGCCTCTATTTCTGAAGAGTTTCTGGCAGGATTTGAACTCACAACCTTCTACATTATAGCCAAGAATCTTAACCACTACACTATAGAGCTGCATGGTCAGAAATATGATTTTATATATACACTGAACAAAAATATAAACGCAACACTTTCGTTTTTGCTCCCATTTTGCATGAGCTGAACTCAAAGATCTGAAACATTTTCTACATACACAAAAGACCCATTCCTCCCAAATATTGTTCACAAATCTGTCTAAATCTGTGTTAGTGAGCACTTCTCCGTTGCCGAGATAATCCATCCTACCTTACAGGTGTGACATATCAAGGCGCTGATTAGACAGCATGAATATTGCACAGGTGTGCCTTAGGCTACTTTTACACTGGCGTTTCTGGGTCCGCTTATGAGATCCGTTTCAGGGCTCTCACAAGCGGCCCAAAATGGACCAGTTAAGCCGCAATGCATTCTGAATGGATAAGGATCCGTGCAGAATGCATCAATTTGGCTGCGTTTGGTCTCCGTTTTGTTTTTTAGACGGTCACTAAAACACAGCTTGCAGCGTTTTGGTGACCGTCTGACTATGCGGAGCCAAAGGGATCCGTCCTGACTTTCAATGTAAGTCAATGGGGACGAATCCATTTTTTTAAAAATGAATAATGCAAACGGATCCATTATGAACGGATACAAGCATTTGCATTATTGGTGCGGATCAGTGGCGGATCCAGGGGGGGGGCAACGGGGCAGCGGGGGACGGCGATACAGATGACTGGAGATGAGCGCTTCCATTGTGGAAGTGCTTATCTCCAGTCATCTGTATCGCCGTCCTCAGGACAGCGATACAGATGGCTGTGCTGCGGCAGGGAAGGGGGCGTGTCCCTTTCCCTTCCTCTGATAGGCTGCCGGTCTAGTGCCGGCAGCCAGTGGTGTAGCTAGAAATTACTAGGCCCCACAGCTAATTTTTGAATGGGGCCCCCCTCCCCCAGTAATTTTTTAGCAACCCCTTCCTTTCATGCCACCCTTATTCCTGCGGCTAATAAAGATCACTCTCTCAGACCAGGTCCGGCAGCTGTTCCATCCATCTATACTGTCACTGTATATAATTTCATTGTGCAATACTGTTGAGGGGGCCCTGACAAAATCTTGTAGTCCTCCTTCTCCTGGATGGGCCCCTTCTGGGTCAGGGCCCCAAAGCAGCCGCTTCCCCTGCTTCCTCTATAGTTACGCCCCTGCCTGCAGCCTATCAGAGGCGGCCTGAGCCATACAGCGCGGGACACAGGCCGGAAGAGGCCTGCATCGCTGACATGGAGGTAAGTATGTTTTTTTTTTTTTTTTTTTAATATATACAATACTTATACTGGCACGGGGGGGGGGGCTGTTAATACTGGCACGGGGGGGGGCTGTTAATACTGGCACAGGGGGGGGGGCTGTTAATACTGGCATGGGGGGGGCTGTTAATACTGGCACAGGGGGGCTGTTAATACTGGCACAGGGGGGCTGTTAATACTGGCACAGGGGGGCTGTTAATACTGGCACAGGGGGTTGTTAATACTGGCACATGGGGGGGCTGTTAATACTGGCACATGGGGGGCTGTTATTGCTGGCACATGGGGGGGCTGTTATTGCTGGCACATGGGGGGGCTGTTATTGCTGGCACATGGGGGGCTGTTATTGCTGGCACATGGGAGGCTGTTATTATTACTGGCACATGGGGGGCTGTTATTACTGGCACATAGGGGGCTGTTATTAATACTGGCACATGGGGGGCTGTTATTAGTACTGGCACATGGGGGGCTGTTATTAATACTGGCACATGGGGGGGATGTAATTAATACTGGCACATGGGGGGCTGTTAATACTGGCACATGATTAGGGCACTATACTGAGGCCACAAAGAAGGGGTATTTTATATGGGCGCTCTGTACAGTACAATTTTATACTGGGACACATTATGGTGGGTACTATGGGGAAGGGGGGAGAGGAGTACTATGGGGTCATCTACGGGGGCACTAAGAAGGGGTATTTTATACTTGCAAATTATGGTGGACACTGAGGGCTTCTACTGGAGCATTTTATACTGGTACATTATGGGGGGCACTAGGAGGAAGGAGGGTGTGGAGCACTATGGGGGCATTTACTGGGGGCACTATATAGGGGTATTTATACTGGCACATTATGGGGGCATTATGGGGACATTAGCTCAACTGGAGGTATTTTTTGCACTGTCACATTATAAGGAGAATTATTTCTATGGGGGGGCATTATGGTGGGCTTTATTACTCCCCCATGGTATGACCCCCTAGTAGCAGCACCAGCCTCTCCCTGCTCTGCTATTCTTCTGGTGAAGTGGCATCCGAGATCCCCAAGGGTCAAGCCAAGTAATTGTAAGTTTTCTTGTGAAATATGTTTATGTTATACACATATAGCATACACTGTGCCTCACAATATACAGTATACCGCTACACTGTGCCACACGATATACAGTATACCTCTACACTGTGCCACACAATATACAGTATACCGCTACACTGTGTAGTCTATAAGCACCATTGTTTTGTGGTGGCGGACAGAAAATATTCTGAAAGTGCCCCTCCCGAGACCAGGCTCTGGATCCGCCACTGGTACGGATCCGTCTGTGCAGATACAAGATGGATCTGCACCAAACGCGAGTGTGAAAGTAGCCTTAGACTGCCCACAATAAAAGGACACTCTGAAATGTGCACAGTTTTGCCTTACTGGGGGGTATCAGTCAGTATCTGGTGTGGCCACCATTTGCCTCACGCAGTTCAACACATCTCTGTTGCATAGAGTTGATCAGGTTGTTGATTGTGGCCTGTGGGATGTTGGTCTACTCCTCTTCAATAGCTGTGCAAAGTTGCAGAATATTGGCAGGAACTGGAACACGCTGTCGTATACGCCAATCCAGAGCATCCCAAACATGCTCAATGGGTGACATATCCGGTGAGTATGCTGGCCATGAACTGGGATGTTTTCAGCCTCCAGGAATTGTGTACAGATCCTTGCAATATGGGGCCGTGCATTATCATGCTGCAACATGAGGTGATGATCGTGGATGAATGGCACAACAATGGGCCTCAGGATCTCGTCACGGTATCTCTGTGCATTCAAAATGCACCTGTGTTTGTTGTCTATAACATACACCTGCCCATACCATACCCACACTGCCACCATGGGCCACTCGATCCACAACGTTGACATTAGCAAACAGCTCACCCATATGACACCACACATGCTGTCTGCCATCTGCCCTGAACAGGGAAAGCCTCTATTTCTGAAAAGTTTCTGATGGGATTCAAACTCACAACCTTCTACATTATAGCCCAGAATGTTAACCACTACACTATAGAGCTGCATGGCCATTTACCTTCAAAAAAATAAAAAATAAATAAAATAAAAATGAGACTTCTGCTGTATAGGAATACTTACTAGTAGTAAATATTCCCATACAGCAGAAGTCTCTCTCTTTTTTTTTTTTTTTTTTAAAGTAACTGGCCATGCAGCTCTATAGTGTAGTGGTTAAGATTCTTGGCTGTAATGTAGAAGGTTGTGAGTTTGAATTCCTTCCAGAAATAGAGGCTGAATTAGATTTAAATACACTGGGTGTCCCCAAGCACTGACTCCATATATATGGACATAGCTATATATGGAGTCAGAGCAGGGACTTCTAAGCCAGACTAGAGTCCCGACACCCTCCCCTCTTCAGAGCAGGGGGTTCCTGGTTTAATGCTCGGGTTCTCCCATCGACTTCCATTGTGGTCATCGGGAAGTGTTCTACTCGAGCACCCAAGCACTTTGGTGCTCGACCAACACTAATGATTACATTTGCCACAAATAAGGCACAGGTCATACTGTATATGCCTAGCTTATCATTGTCATCAGGAGTTGGACTAATCTTCTGTCCCTTCTATCTTTTTGGTATGGGAATGTTTCCTTGGTTTGTAGTCTGTTTAGGCAGGTGCTAGAATTCCATCTGTCTTGTACTTCACTTGCAAGCCCAGGTGAAAACACTCAGCATTATTACATTTCTTCTCGTGTTACAAAGAAGTGTGAGACTTTTACAAAAACACAATGCACAGCTTCTAAATAACAGTGCCTTACAGTATTACACATTCATGCATATCTTTTGTATTTTACAATTAGCGCTGCTAGCAGGGATGTACAGATGGTTCTAAAAGTAGCAGGATTCTCACATTTCCCTGAGAATATAAACTCGTACGACTTTATCACTGCCTATCTGCCCCGGCTCCCCAATCTACCTGTTTCCTTGGAAGGCTCTAATCTGAGTCACTTAGCAGCAGCCGTGGAACAGAGCCAAGCTCAGGTCTAAACCAGCCATGTGTCAAGTGCTCAGTGACAGAACCTGGGCATGGATAGATGGCTGCACTGAGGTTTACACACTCAAGCCAATATTTTGTGTCCTTAATGAAATGTTTGGTATCTAAGCTTGTATTTCACAAGTAGCTTTTAGCAGGTTGCATAAGTTTTAGGCAGGGTATACAAAGAAGAACATGGATTAATTTAGTACAGCACCTAAAGGGGTTGTTTCAGCAAATAGCATTTTCCATGTAGACAAAATGAAAAGGGTTTTCTGAGATTTTTGGAAATGAGCAACGTATAATGTGATGGAAAAATGAATCCAGCCAGCAAAGGAGGCAATGTGGACAATCACAACACATTAGTAAGTGCCTTGTATTAACTTTGTCTACATGATAAATACCATCTGCTAAAGTGAGACAACCCCTTCAAAGGGAATCTGTCACCAGTTTTATGCTGCTAGGTTCCAACAGCTGCAGCACATGCCGATGAGTCTCCATATTCATGAGTTCACGGCTCTCCCCGCCCACCTGCCTCTGATTGACAGTTGTTTTCCATATGAATCAGCAGAAGGTGGGCGGGGAGATCCATAAACCCAGCATTTTAGTAAGGAGACCTGTCACTAGTTTATGTTGCCCTTAGTTAGAACACCATAAAACTGGTGACAGATTCCCTTTAAGCCGTGGTGATTTTTTTTTCATCTGTCCTTTTCAAAAGCCATCACTTTTTAGTTTTTTCAGCAACAAAGCATTATGAGGGCTTTTTTTTTTTTTTTTGCAGAACAAATAGTATTTTTAATGGCATCATTTTGGGGTACATGTAATGTACTGTAAAACTTTTTTTGAAGAGGCAGTGTGAAAAAACAGACACTCTGCAATTTTTGGGGGGGCTTTATTGCCATTTACCATGTTTAATAAGTGACTTGAAAACGGTATTCTGCGGGTCAGTACATTTATGATTAACTTATTATTTTATGATTTTTTAAATGTTTTTTTTTTTTTTACTTTTGCACATTTAAAGCTGTCTTGAAAATGTATTTGAATCAAGTGAAGATCATGTCCTCCTGAATTATTCATTTTAATTTACTTTACTACATTCCCTAACACCTGCCAATTTTTTCATGACAATTAATGAATGATTGATCTGCATAGTTTAGTGCATGTTTTATATTTCTTTTAAAGGGTTTCTACCACCTCATTTTGACCTAATTAGCTCTCAGACACTAGCGATCTGCTAGTGTCTGATCTACCTAACAATGTTATTTTCAGACCTTTGTGTGCATCCGTTTCACTAAAAAACAAACTTTGTGCGTCTGTATTCGGCGCAGGCGCAGTGACTGTCTGAACGCTCCCTGCGCCGACATTTCCACTGCGCCTGCGCCATCTGTTCCTCGGAGCACTCTGATGTAATCGGCGCAGGCGCAGTGGAGATGTCTGTGCAGGGAGCAGTCAGACATTCACTGCGCCTGCGCCGAATACAGACGTGCACGGCGCAGGCGCGAGAATTCGTCCGCTGGCTGAGATGGAGGATGGCATTCTAGAGGACATGGGCGGGCTTGACGGACGAGCGGGGCGGCATACAGTGTGAGTAGACCGAGCCTCTAGGTGCTGAAAAGACGCCCCATAGCACCTAGAGGCCCATTAGCATATCAATAAAAGTTTGGTTTTTAGTAAAACGGATCCACACAAAAGTCTGAAAATAGCATTGTTAGGTAGATCAGACACTAGCAGATCGCTATTGTCTGAGAGCTAATTAGGTCAAAATGAGGTGGTAGAAACCCTTTAAAGGATAACTGTCATATTTTCACTCAAAATTCAGTTTTCATATATGTTGTTGCTGCTGTGGTGATAATCCCTAATCATTAATTATTGTGTTCACATACCACTTGTTTAATAAGATTCCGTCCATAGCAACTGCTCCTCAAAAGACTTCTTTCTGACTATCTTCTCAAGATGGCCGCCGATGCCCTTAACCTGAGGCTAAACCTCCCTCCCTAACTACCCAGAATTCATTCGGCTCATCTCGGGAAAGCGCAGCCTCACTCCAACCAATCGGCTTTCTCCAGACTTAAACACGCCCTCTTCCTCCGCGAATATTGGCACTATTCTGGTCCGACGGGAGCGTGCGCGCAGCGTTCGGGACTGCCCATTACTACGTCCTCCTTCTTCTGTATATAGAAGATAGGAGACGGAGGACACCTAGCAACGCTGTTTTAGCAGCACCACTGATATGCCTTGGGGAGGAAAGAACATGCTGCAATTACTAGGTAATTCAATAGCTATACAAAAGTATTAACTAGGGAACCAAGGTAAACTTAGACCAATCCAATTACATAAAAAAATGACAGTTACCCTTTAAGAAATGTATGGTACCATCTGGGGTTCAACAACCTACAGGTGTGCAGGATCTACAGGCCTAGCTGCCAATCTGTGGGCAAATATACCACAGGATACCATACACAACCTGTATGCCTCCATGCCAAACAGTATCTAGAGATAAGAGATAAGATGCCTTTATTGTCACTGTACAATACAATGTAATACGATGTAAAATACAATGAAATGTTGTTTGGAGCAATCCTAGATGCCATGAACAGAGGAACATGAACTGACATTTAAACTAAAGCATTACACTAGAAAAAAACAAAACATTGCACTAGAAGGCATTACTATTCACAGTTCACAGCATATATATAGCAAGAGCAAAGTAGGAAGTGCTTGTGAGTATATACACCAGATTCAGACACCACTGCAGACAAGAGATCATCATGGGTTCATGAATGCAGCAGTCACTTTCAGTCTGTGGTAGTTTCTATCCTAGGAAGGGGCAATATTCTCCGAGCATTTAGGAGACTGATTGCTTTGGGGTAAAAGCTGTTCTTCAGCCTAGTGGTGCGGGCATGTAGGGCTCTAAGACGCCTACCAGAGGGTAGGGGAGTGAAAAGGCTGTGGCCAGGGTGAGTTGGATCCCCGCAGATAATTTTTGCCCTGTTTCTGCAGCGAGCAGTGAAGATGTCATCCAGTGATGGTAACTGAGTACCAGTGATTCTGCCAGCCATTCTGATGATGCGCTTGAGGGTCTTCTTGTCCTCAGAAGAGCAGCCAGAGGACCACACTGTAATGCAGTATGTGATAACAGATTCTATGGTGCACCTGTAAAAATTGACAAGCAGCTGTTTTTGGGAGTTGTGCTTTCTTCAGACTCCTCAGAAAATAAAGCCTCTGAAGGCCTTTTTTGGTAATTTCTGTTGTGTTTTTTTATCCATGACAGGTCCTGACTAATATGAACTCCCAAGAATCTGAAACTTTGAACTATCTCCATGTTTCCACCATTAATGCTAATGGGGTGGTTTCCATTTGGTTAAAATCCAGAATTAGCTCCTTTGTTTTCTTGGTATTGAGTATAAGATTGTTGTTCTCTCTAGGTTCTCAACCTCTTTCCTATAGGCCGCTTCATCATTGTTGGAGATTAGGCCTATCACGGTCGTGTCATCTGCAAATTTTATAATGGTATTGGTATTGTGAATAGGTTTACAGTCATTTGTGAAGAGGAAGTAAAGGAGAGGGCTCAACACACAGCCTTGCGGTACCCCAGTGTTTAGTGTTAAGGATGAAGAAAAGTGCTTACGATTTGTGGTCTTTTTGTAAGAAAATCCAGTATCCAGTTGCTCAGGTGTGAGATGAGACCCAAGTTGTTCAGTTGCGTTGCCAACTTGTTGGGAGGGATGGTGTTAAAGGCCGAGCGGTAATCAATGAACAGCATCCGCACATAGCTGTCTCTCTGCTCCAGGTGTGACAGCGCAGTGTGAAGGGTAAGTGAGACAGCATCCTCAGTTGACCTATGTGCTCTGTAAGCAAACTGGTATTGGTCCATGGAGGTGCAGATCTTGCTCTTCATGTGCTTGAGGACAAGTTGTTCAAAGCCCTTCATAGCAATAGGAGTGAGCGCCACCGGGTGATAATCACTTAAGGTCTTCACCCCGGCCTGTTTTAAAATTGGGACAATTGTGGAGGACTTCAGGCAAGTGTGGACAATGGCCTGCTCTAGTGAGCTGTTAAATATACTGGTAATATACTGGTAAACACTCTTTTCAGCATGCTCAACCTAACAAAGGCTTAGAACTACAGGTCGATCCCATCATAATTTATGAGAAACCACAGTGGGTAGCAGAGGAAAAAAACTTTTATAACTACTAAACTGTAAATATGTGAAATTTACATTATATTAGGTAATTATTGATGCTGAATTAGTCTCATCTTGTATCTAAGCTAGAGGCGGTCCAACAGTGTCCTAGAGACTCCTTTCACTTGTATAGTTTTCCCTCTAATATTATAATCACTTCCATATATCATTACATTGACACATAGAAAGATCCATTCGATTCCAACAATTTCTTCTTGGTGTCTTTTTTTTTTTTTTTTTTTTTTTGCCAGATACAATTTTGTAAAGATACATTTTATTGAATCACTCACTGACTATACTAAATGTTTAATTACATCCATTTACAAAAGTATTCAGATCCAGGTGCTGGTTTGAAAAATATTAAATATTATTTTTGGTAAAGTAACTTACATTTTGAAAGACTGCATTAAGGCTATGAGCTGTGACCCAACCAGAACCCATACCTATACATATAACCCGAGCTTCAATTTACCTTGCAATCCATTTGTCTAGCTCCTGTGTGAGCCTGCAACACACTGAGAGTATCATGGCGCCTGATCTTCCATAACAAAACTACAATCCCCACAATCCCTAGCTTTCCTGCTGTGAGTGTTGATGTTTACTGATTGGCTGCCTGATATACAGTCCAGTCACACCCCCTCTACTCACCAATCACCAGCACACTAACACGCCCTTTGTTTCACAAGACATTTAGCTAGAGAATTGATAGCAACACACTGAGCATGTGCGACCTAACAAAGGCTCAGAACTACAGGTCGATGCCATGGTAATTTATGAGAAACCACAGTGGGTAAACTTTTATAACTACTAAACGGTAAATATGTGAAATTTACATTATATTAGGTAATTATTGATAATGAATTAGTCTAAAACATAAGTTATATTAATGGTAACTGGAATACCTCTTTAAGGACTTGTTATTTACAAGCCCTTAAAGTCAACGTCTGTGGTGCTTACTTATAAGACAGGACTATAATCAGTTGTCTCTGTGATAGTCATACAGTATGTCTGGAATGTATCAACAGTGTACCAGACATGACTCAGTTCTCTGATGGATTCGACAAGGTTTCTTTGTTGGCTTGGTGTTAGGAAAGTTCAGCATTTATCTAACACAAAAGCAGCATCCAGAAAATGATTGAGCTCCATGAAACGGTCGCCTCTCATAGTAGATAGTAAAGTAATATAGCAAACATATCTCCACGCAGTCTTTAAAAAATTGATTACAGGAAAACGGTCAAATTTTTTATTTTTTTTTTTGCTAAAGTGTAGGGCAAGTGATAGGTAACAATTTTGCAATAGACTTTATTTAGCCAAAACGTTTATTTTTGGTAGAAAACTGGGACTGAAATGGCCCTTAGCAGCACTCTTTAAAAGAGCATTGCTAAGGGCCATCCGTCTCCTATTAGCAAAGCGGAGACGGGCTGTGCAGACGCTGTGCTTCTGCCTCGTGCTTCCCTGGGAGACAGAAGGCTGGACACAGGAGTAGTGATGTCCCGAACTATTCCCCGGCGAATAGTTTCCGGCAAACATAGCTTGTTTGTGTTCGCCGCTGCAGGTGAACATATGCGATGTTCGGTCCGCCCCCTATACATCATCATTGAGTAAACTTTGACCCTGTACCTCACAGTCAGCAGACACATTCAAGCTAATCAGCAGCAGACCCTCCCTCCCAGACCCTCCCACCTCCTGGACAGCATCCATTTTAGATTCATTCGGAAACTGCATTTACAGTGAGAGGAGGGAGAGTGCTGCTGCTGATTCAATAGGGAAATGGTTAGCTAGGGCATTGTTCTGTGTCCACAGACTCATCTGCTGTAAGGACAGCGTCCTGACAGCACCCCAAAAAGCAATTTTCAGGGCTGGTACATCAGTGTGTTTTATATATATATATACAGGTCCTTCTCAAAAAAATAGCATATTGTGATAAAGTTCATTATTTTCTGTAATGTACTGATAAACATTAGACTTTCATATATTTTAGATTCATTACACACAACTGAAGTAGTTCAAGCCTTTTATTGTTTTAATATTGATGATTTTGGCATACAGCTCATGAAAACCCCAAATTCCTATCTCAAAAAATTAGCATATCATGAAAAGGTTCTCTAAACGAGCTATTAACCTAATCATCTGAATCAACTAATTAACTCTAAACACCTGCAAAAGATTCCTGAGGCTTTTAAAAACTCCCAGCCTGGTTCATTACTCAAAACCGCAATCATGGGTAAGACTGCCGACCTGACTGCTGTCCAGAAGGCCATCAGTGACACCCTCAAGCAAGAGGGTAAGACACAGAAAGAAATTTCTGAACGAATAGGCTGTTCCCAGAGTGCTGTATCAAGGCACCTCAGTGGGAAGTCTGTGGGAAGGAAAAAGTGTGGCAGAAAACGCTGCACAACGAGAAGAGGTGACCGGACCCTGAGGAAGATTGTGGAGAAGGACCGATTCCAGACCTTGGGGGACCTGCGGAAGCTGTGGACTGAGTCTGGAGTAGAAACATCCAGAGCCACTGTGTACAGGCGTGTGCAGGAAATGGGCTACAGGTGCCGCATTCCCCAGGTCAAGCCACTTTTGAACCAGAAACAGCGGCAGAAGCGCCTGACCTGGGCTACAGAGAAGCAGCACTGGACTGTTGCATGTCATTTGGAATAACAAGGTGCCAGAGTCTGAAGGAAGACTGGGGAGAGGGAAATGCCAAAAATGCCTGAAGTCCAGTGTCAAGTACCCACAGTCAGCGATGGTCTGGGGTGCCATGTCAGCTGCTGATGTTGGTCCACTGTGTTTTATCAAGGGCAGGATCAATGCAGCTAGCTATCAGGAGATTTTGGAGCACTTCATGCTTCCATCTGCTGAAAAGCTTTATGGAGATGAAGATTTCATTTTTCAGCACGACCTGGCACCTGCTCACAGTGCCAAAACCACTGGTAAATGGTTTACTGACCATGGTATTACTGTGCTCAATTGGCCTGCCAACTCTCCTGACCTGAACCCCATAGAGAATCTGTGGGATATTGGGAAGAGAAAGTTGAGAGACGCAAGACCCAACACTCTGGATGAGCTTAAGGCCGCTATCGAAGCATCCTGGGCCTCCATAACACCTCAGCAGTGCCACAGGCTGATTGCCTCCATGCCACGCTGCATTGAAGCAGTCATTTCTGCAAAAGGATTCCTGACCAAGTATTGAGTGCATAACTGAACATAATTGTTTGAAGGTTGACTTTTTTTGTATTAAAAACACTTTTCTTTTATTGGTTGGATGAGATATGCTAATTTTTTGAGATAGGAAATTTGGGTTTTCATGAGCTGTATGCCAAAATCATCAATATTAAAACAATAAAAGGCTTGAACTACTTCAGTTGGTGTGTAATGAATCTAATATATATGAAAGTCTAATGTTTATCAGTACATTACAGAAAATAATGAACTTTATCACAATATGCTAATTTTTTTAGAAGGACCTGTATATATATATATTGCAGTTGCCTGGCTGCCCGTGTGTGAGAGGCTGCAGGCTCAGTCACAGACAGCACTGTGTGCACAGTGCACACCATTCATACAGGGTGTGACAGAAAATACCTTGCAGATAAAAAAAAAATATATTTAATATTTTTCTGTGACATAATCACATTTGCAAGCCCGTGTGTGTCAGGCCCACACATACTGTATACTGCTAGTGTCTAGGCCTGCACTCATACCGTTACAGGGTGTCATTCACTCAAATACCTTGCAGGAAAAAAAAATTCTATTGAAATTTTTTCTGTGATCTAATCACATTTGCAAGCCCGTGTGTGTCAGGCCCACACATACTGTATTGTGCCCACTGGCTAGTGGCTAGGCCTGCACTCATACCGTTACAGGGTTTCATTCACTCAAATACCTTGCAGATAAAAAGAATTATATTGAAAATTTTTCTGTGATATAATCACATTTGCAAGCCCGTGTGTGTCAGGCCCATACAGACTGTACTGTGCCCACTGGCTAGTGGCTAGGCCTGCACTCATACCGTTACAGGGTGTCATTCACCCAAATGCATTGCAAAAAAAAATGATTCTATTAAAAAAAATTCTGTGATCTAATCACATTTGCAAGCCAGTGTGTGTCAGGCCCACACAGACTGTACTGTGCCCACTGCCCACCACTTATATAGGGTGGCACAGTACCTTGCACGCATAGTAACACTTATCTAATAAAAAATGACAGGCAGAGGCAGGCCACGCCGCAGGGGCCGTCGTGTTCGTAGTGCTGTGATTTCCACTGGCCCTGGAATAATGCCCAGTGTTCAGAGGCCACGTACCATGAACCCAAAAAATTCGGAGAAAATAGTTGACTGGCTTACACAGGACACCCAATCTTCAACAGCTTCCGCTAAGAACCTTGATGCACCATCCTCCTCCAGCTCAGCTTTGGTCACCTGCTCTCAAGTTACCACTCTCCCGCCCGCCGCCACCACCACCACTACCACCACCACAGCCACCACAGCCGCTTCACTTGATCCCTCAGAGGAGTTATTTACACATTGGTTGGATGAAATTAGTGATGCGCAATCATTATTTCCAGGGGATGTAGATAACAGGGATATGTCTCAGTCAGGCAGCATTACACACATGGACGTACAGTGTGATGATGATGATGTTGTACCCGCTGCTGCTTCCTTTGCTGAGGTGTCAGATACAAGTGCAGTGGTTGATGATGACGATGTGTCCGTGGATGCCACGTGGGTGCCAGCTCGAAGAGAAGAAGAAGAGGGGGAAAGTTCAGAAGGGGAGACAGAGAGAAGGAGGAGATGAGTTGGAAGCAGGGGGAGGTCGTCGCAAGGAGCTAGTGGCACAGTCAGACAGCATGTATCGGCACCCGGGGTCAGCCAGACAGCACGCCAATCAACGCATGCTGTTGCCACCACCAGAATGCCGTCATTTCAAAGCTCAGCAGTGTGTCATTTTTTTTGTGTGTCTGCCTCTGACAACAGCGATCCCATTTGCAACCTGTGCCAAAAGAAACTGAGTCGTGGGAAATCCAACACCCACCTAGGTACAACTGCTTTGCGAAGGCACATGATCGCACATCACAAACACCTATGGGATCAACACATGATGACGAGTAGAAGCATGGCACATGTGTTGAATCTCATCGTACAACGCTTTGTGTCTAAGTACCCAGGCTTACAGGACGTCCTCAAGCAGGCAAGGAAGGTGTGTGGCCATTTCAGGCGTTCCTACACGGCCATGGCACACTTTGCAGACATTCAGCGCCGAAACAACATGCCAGTGAGGCGCTTAATTTGCGACAGCCCGACACGTTGGAATTCAACACTCCTAATGTTCGACCGCCTGTTCCAACAAGAAAAAGCCGTCAACGAGTATTTGTATGACCGGGGTGCTAGGACAGCCTCTGCGGAGCTGGGAATTTTATTGCCATGTTACTGGACGCTCATGCGCAATGCCTGTAGGCTCATGAGTCCTTTTGAGGAGGTGACAAACCTAGTCAGTCGCACCGAAGGCACCATCAGCGACCTCATCCCATTTGTTTTCTTCCTGGAGCGTGCCCTGCGAAGAGTGCTGGATCAGGCTGTAGATGAGCATGAAGAGGAAGAGTTGTGGTCACCATCACCACCAGAGACAGCCTTGTCATCATCGCTTGCCGGACCTGCGGCAATGCTGCAAGAGGAGTATGAGGAAGAGGAGTCAGAGGAGGAATGTGGCTTTGAGGAGGAGGAAGACCAACCACAGCAGGCATCCCAGGGTGCTCGTTGTTGTCACCTATCTGGGACCCGTGGTGTTGTACGTGGCTGGGGGGAAGAACAGACCGTCAATGACATCAGTGAGGAGGAGGAACGGGAAATGAGTAGCTCGGCATCCAACCTTGTGCAAATGGGGTCTTTCATGCTGTCATGTCTGTTGAGGGACCCTCATATAAAAAGGATGAAGGACCCCCGGTATAAGCAGAAAGTGGTGGAAATGTTACCAAATTGACAGAAGTCAGAAAGGATGCAGCAGTTCAAAACCAAACTAAAAAATATGCTTTACACAGCTTATAAGGGGGATGTCACAGCACAACGGGAATCTAACTGGGGAAAAGGTGAAAGTAATCCTCCTCCTACCACGGCGGCAAGGACAGGACGCTTTACAGATGTGTTGTTGATGGAGGACATGCGGAGCTTTTTCAGTCCTACACATTGCCACAGCCCTTCGGGATCCAGCCTTAGAGAACGACTCGACCGACAGGTGGCAGACTACCTCGCCTTAACTGCAGATATCGACACTCTGAGGAGTGATGACCCCCTTGACTACTGGGTGTGCAGGCTTGACCTGTGGCCTGAGCTATCCCAGTTTGCGATAGAACTTCTGGCCTGCCCCGCTTCAAGTGTCCTGTCAGAAAGGACCTTCAGTGCAGCAGGAGGCATTGTCACTGACAAAAGAAGTCGCCTCGGTCAAAAAAGTGTTGATTACCTCACCTTCATTAAGATGAATGAGGCATGGATCCCGAAGGGACTGACAGTAGGGGATACGTTTAACTAACAAAAGGCCTGATGACATGCCTTGGCCTCAAAATGGTCCCCACGCTGCTGTATTTAATGTCTGCATACCGGATGACTTTCGTGAATTCTCCGCCACCAACTAGGGTTCAAGCCGCAATGTTTTAGTCACCTTTCTGCCTTGAAAACATCAATTTTTCCGGCCGCTGCTACAACAGCGGCTGCAACAATAACATTGTTTTTCAGGCATGTGTACATGCCTAATTTTTCTGGCCTCTGGTGCTGCACTGTGGCTGCAAAAACAAAACAAAAAAAAAGGCACATACAAGTATCAATTCCCCTTTCGTGATCGCTACCTTGTTGTGGTGAAGGGGCTTGTGTATCACAATGAAGCGATCATCACCTCTATGAGTGTGTTGGCAATGTTGCCACATCCCAGATGATAAGGCCGTTGCTTCATTATGATCAGACCAAAAGCGATCGGCTGGATGTTTTTTCATAGAAAAAACTTAAATTTTTTTATTTTATTTTTTTAAGTTGTATGGGTGGGTTTTTAATACATAAAATAAAAAAATCATAATAAAGTCTCTTAATAGTTTATTAGAAATAATGCAGACAATTTCAAAAATCCCCATCAATTCCAATACAAAGCAAGTACAAAGCTCAGAACTAAATTATTCCAGGATGTCGTAATGGTTCGTTAATTCGACAATGGTTAATCAATTCGACACACGTCCCCGGATAGGGGACGTAACAGGGATTAATCTGATAGGAATAGTACTATTTAAGACACCACTAATATAGGGTGTCACAGCACATTGCTCCGTACACGCGCAGTGCCCCAACTTGGGAGTAAGAGGACCGACCAAGCTGCTTTTTCCATCTCCCGGTTCCTAAAATCAATTCAATTTTTTTTTCACAAAAGGCAATCCCTGATATGGGACGTAACAGGGATTAAACTGATGAGAATAGTACTACAGAAAATACCACTCATATTAGGTGTGACAGTAAATTGCACGGCGCAGACGCAGTGACCGTGGCGTGGATTCAAACAAAGGGGAGGGAGCCAGTGTTTTTTAACCATCTCCCCATTCGAAAAATCAATTTAATAAATGGACCCCATATTGGGGATGTCACATAACAGGGATTACACTGATGAGAATAGTACTACAGAAAATAGCACTCATATCGGGTGTGACAGTAAATTGCACGGCGCAGACGCAGTGACCGTGTCGTGGATTCAAACTAAGGGGAGGGAGACAGCGTTTTTTTTAACCATCTCTCTGTTCAAAAAATCAATTTAATAAATGGACCCCAGATTGGGGACGTCACGTAACAGGGATTAAACTGATGAGAATAGTACTACAGAAAATACCACTCATATCGGGTGTGACAGTAAATTGCACGGCGCAGATGCAGTGACCGTGGCGTGGATTCAAACAAAGGGGAGGGAGCCAGTGTTTTTTTAACCATCTCCTCGTTCGATAAATCCATTTAATAAATGGACCCCAGATTGGGGACGTAACAGGGATTAAACTGATGAGAAGAGAGAACTATAGAAAATAGCACTCATATCGGGTGGGACAGTAAATTGCACGGCACAGACGCAGTGACCGTGGATTCAAACAAAGGGGAGGGAGCCAGCGTTTTTTTAACCATCTCCCCATTCGAAAAATCAATTCAATTCACCTTTCCGGGACCCTTGGTGTTGTACGTGGCTGGGTGGAGGAAGAAACCTTCAATGACATCAACGGGACATGGCTAGCTTGGTATCCAACCTTGTGCAAATGGGAAGTTTGCGGTTGGGCAAATGGACTGTTTGCGGTTATTTGCGGTGCATTAAAAGGGGAGTTTGGTCTGTCAATGTCTGTGAAGCGGGCGTAACCCTTACACTACCTGATCGATACAACATCATACCTGATCATATACACACACTGGATGTTTTAAACCACGTTGTTCAAAAAAAAATTGGATTGTTAGGTGATTTATGCCCTTTATGGATTAAAATCCAACTCTGCGTCAACTATGTAATTTTCCATGGGAGTTTTGCCATGGATCCCCCTCCGGCATGCCACAGTCCAGGTGTTAGTCTTAACAACTTTTCCATCACTATTGTGGCCAGAAAAAGTCCCTGTGGGTTTTAAAATTTGCCTGCCTATAGAAGTCAATGGCGGTTTGCCCGGTTCGCCCGTTCGCGAACATTTGTAGAAATTCGCGTTCGCCTTTCGCGAACGGAAAATTTTATGTTCGCGACATCTCTACACAGGAGTCTTAGGAGTTAAAATTACATTTATATTCCCCCTTTCTATGCAAGGAGAACAGGGTCCAATAGGAGAGTGTACAGCCTGGGTAATAGAAACAATCCTATTACACCTTGCTGCACTGACTGGGGATCCAAATTGCCATTATACTGCTGCTTTCAGGTTTGCAATAGATGATACCTCTGCAATTCGAGCAAAACGTTCTTGTTATTTGGGTGCAAGGGCTGTGTAATACAGCCATTAACAGGGTGTATTATTAGGAAATATTTCTACATCTTATTAGCCATTCAGCGGTGCAGTTATATGTTCTAAAGCATTTTTTGTCGTGTATTAGTGGAAAAAAATAAGGGCTTATTTGCCGTTCAGCGGTGCAGTTATATGTTCTAAAGTCTTTTTTGGCGTGTACTAGTGCGTGTACTACTGCACAAAAAGGGCTTATTAGCCGTTGTGTGGTGAAGTAAGAAAATTACAGCCTTTCTTGGCGTGTATTAGTAGAAAACAAAAAGTATTATTTGCCGTTCAACGGGGCAGTTATATGTTCTAAAAAGGCTTATTTGCCGTTCACCGGTGCAGTTATGTGTTCTAAAGTCTTTTTTGTGTGTATTAGTGTATATTAGTGGAAAAAGGGGCTTATTAGCCATTCTGTGGTGAAGTAAGAAAATTACAGCCATTTTTGAGGTGTATTAATTTCCTTTTTATTTATTTATTTGATCTAACAGTATGTGAGACAAGTGAGAAGTGACAGGCCCTGCACAGGGGAGGGGCACAGGCCTAAATGTTTCTGGCTCAGGCACAGGTCACAGCAGAGTTAGAAGACATGGCAGCAGGGGTCATTTGAGAGTCCTGAGCTCCCGGTGTCATCTAGCGGTCGTGTCTTGACAAGCAACCCAGCGGTTCTTGAATAGTTGACTCGTTCATCCACTTCGTCCCAAGTGACATCAGACACCCCCAGCCAAGAGTCGGTGGGTTCGTCAGACACAACCCTTAGTGGGCATGACCCGGGAGCAGGCCCTGTACCCTCACCTGTCCTCAATCTGCCTCTGTCCTTTTCTGTTCCCCCAGCCCGAGAGAATTATTATATGCTGTGGGCTCAGCTCCACTATACAGCGAGGATGAGCTACTAGAGGACAGTCAGCAGCTACTGCCCAGCCAAGATCTGGAGGAGTATTCTACCGCTTCCTCCGGTAGGCAGGCAAGTAGTGATGAGGAGAGTGGCATGGGAGCTGGTGTTGCGAGCTGTCAGGCTGCTGGCTCAGAGACCATTGAGGAGGACATCAGTGACGTGCAGACAGTACGCGATGATGATGTAGCCGATCGCAATTGGGAGCCGGGTGACAAAGGGGCTTCATCATCATCAGGAGAAGAGGGTAGAAGCTTGCGGGTGAGGCAGGGGCGGAGCCAGCAAGTTGGTAGCGTGGTTGGTAGTTAGCAGGGTGGCAGCAGTGGGAGGTCGGGAGCCAAACGTGCCCAGGGTAGACCACCCACTTTGCAGGAGCCTACCTGCCCGGAAAGTAGTGGTGCAAGGGTTCACGGAGGCAGCGGCGGTAGCATGGTAGCAGTGAACATGGCCATTTGGCGAATCTGTGGGCAGAAGGTGAAGTGTGGCCAGGGTGCCAATGTTGGCCCCACCGCCCTGCGTCAACATATGCACCATCACCATAAAGTGGCCTGGGAGAACCGTGGCTCCAATGTGGTGGTCCAGCCAGCCGCAACAACCGCTGCATCACCCAGTGGCACACATCCGATTTCAGGCAGTCAAGGCTCCACCACCTCAGCCAAAGGGAGCTGTCTGTCCTTCCCCTCTTACTCCTTGTCAGTCATTCCGTCAGGAATCGATCACAGAAGCAATTACCAAGAGACAACAGTATGCGTGCACTCATCCAACGGCTCAGAAGCTGAACGTGCTCCTGGCCAAGCTGCTCCTGCTGCAGTCCCTCCCTTTCCAAGTGGTAGACTCTGCACCTTTCAGAGAACTGATGGCTTGTGCCGAGCCGAGCTTGAGAGTCCCACCCAAGCCTTTATTTCTTTGCCAAAAAGGCAGTACCAGCCTTGCACAAAAATGTAGAACAGAAGGTGGGCCAGTCCTGTCGGGGTCTGCCAAAGTGCACTGCAGCGCCTACTTCCTTTACGGCAGTGTGGTGGCTAAACTGGAGAAGGAGGAGGACATTGGAGCACAATCAATGTGAAGAGAAATGGGTGGTTTTTCTACACAGGTGATAGGAGAGGAGGAGCAGCCAGAGGAGCAAGAGGGAGATGAGGAAGAGGAGGCAGAGGACCCAAACACAACATGGCAGTATGCAATGGAGATAGAGGCACGGAGTCCCTCCGAGTCACTTGCGCAAATGGCCCGATGCATACTCAGTTGCTTGCGTAGTAACAGCCGAATTGTCACCATTCAGCAGAGGGATGACTACAAACTCTCTACCATGTTAGACCCTCGCTACCGGTCCAAAATGGGGGCCTTTTTTACACCCGCTGAGAGGAAAAACAAACTGAACTACTATCAAGACATCCTATGTAGTCAGTTGGCCGCTGCCTATCTGCGCCATCGTCCATCTTCTCGCAGGTCTGACCGGGGGGGGGCCCGGTCTGTGCTCACTTTACACTGCCATGGCTGCTGTGGTGGGGTGGGGAGGTAGGAGCAGTAACAGCAACTTGAGTCTATGAGCAGCTTACTTCACCTGCCTAGTGAAGAAACTACTCACCAGCAGCAGCTAGATATGGAGCAGAACCTGGACCAGCAGGTGGTGGCATACTTGGACAGCACCCTGCCACCCCACATTGAAGATCAACTGGACAACTGGGCAGCCAAACTGGATTTGTGGCCACAACTGGCAGAGTTTGCCCTGGAAAAGCTGTCCTGCTCGGCCAGTAGTGTGGCATCAGAGTGGGTGTTTAGTGCGGCAGGGGCCATAATTACCCCCAAGGAGAACTCGCCTGTCCATCCAAAATGTGGAGAGACTGACCTTTGTCAAGATGAATCAGGTGTGGATCAGCCAAGATTTCCACCCATCAGTGCTTGATGCATCAGATTTGATCATCCATGCTGCTTTACCCAAACCTTGACAAAAGAGACTGGTTTCTTCTGGCTACCTGCCTCAGCTACTATTCTGATGCTGCCACCTGCCTGATGCCACACATCTGATGCCAGGTGCTCTTTCTTACACCCACCATTGTCAGCGGGTACTGTTATTGCCACCCACCGGCCACTCTGTGGTCTCCTGATGCTGCTGCCACCTCACCACTCAGGTCTCCTCATGCTGCTACTGCCACCTCCACACTCTGTCATTGTGCCACTCTGTGGCTTCCTCATGCTGCTGCTCACTCAACACTATGTCACTGGGCCATTTTGTGGCTTCCTCATGCTGCTGCCACCTCAACACTATGTAAATGGGCCACTCTGTGGTCTCCTCATGCTGCTGCTGATGCCACCTCCCCACATGTCACTGGATGACTCTGTGGCCTCCTCCTGATGCTGCTGCCATCTCCAAACTATGTCACCTTGCCAGTCTGTGGCCTCCTCATGCTGCTGCTGCCACCTCCACACTAGGTCACCTTGCCACTCTGTGGTCTCCTCATGCTGCTGCTAAATCAACACTATGTCACTGGGTTACTCTGTGGCCTCCTCATGCTGCTGCCACCTCAACACTATGTAAATGGGCCACTCTGTGGTCTCCACATGCTGCTGCTGCCAACTCCCCACTATGTCACTGGGCCACTCTGTGGTCTCCTCATGCTGCTGCTACCTCAACACTATGTCATTGGGCTACACTGTGGACTTCTCAAGCTGTTCTCCCAAGCTCCCCACTCCATGAGTGGGCCACCATTTTGCTTTTTTGGCCTGGTTGACATCATCATTTATTCGACCCTTCTTCTAATCTGTTAGAAGGAAGGAAAAATAAGATGCACAACAGATCCTGTCTGTTTAGCAGTTGTAAGGCCTGTATGGTCCCATCAGAATTGGCTTATGATTTGGTAGCCAAAAGCAGGATCGGTACAAAACACAGAAGACATGCAAATATTCCATTCACATGTCATCTCTGTTTGAAATCCACTCCTGTTTTTTTTGGCTTTAGCAATACTTTTGGATTACTGACCAAATGCTGACCGAGTGAAGGCGGATGGTCCACAGACATTGGGGGGTTATTGTTCTGACGGATCAGAGGAAGGGCAAAATAATCAGCGATGTCAACACAAAACTTACTGCTGACACCCTCTCCACTCTGTCAGGAATCGTTTAATAGAACAGGTTCTGTAGACACCTATGTGGAATCAGCTGACGACGGTGTAAAAGGAGTGCACTATTTCACACTACAGTAGGATGTGGGGCCTCTGCATGGTTCTTTATACCTGGCGCTAACATCGACTTGTAAGGCTAAGTTCACTCTTGATTTATTTGGTCAGTATTGGCCCCATAACTGCCCAAATAAGTGAAGTGTGCAGTGATTCCAAGAGCGAAGTCTGTCATGTGCATGTATTTTTTCACTACCAAAGCAGAATCCCCATGCGTGTTACTGCAAGGCACAGTGTTCTACACCACTATGCAGGCTCTCTGCAGCCAGGAAATATTTGTTTTTTAACGTGATTCGCCGCAAATAAATTTAGATCGAATTTAATCATTTCAGAAAATTCGGCGAGCCGGCCAAATGGATTTTTTGAGAAATTTGCTCATCTCTAATTGTGATTGTCCATACTGCCTCCTTTGCTGGCTGGATTCATTTTTCCATCACATTGTACACGGCTCTTTCCATGGTTACGACCACCATGTAATCCAGCAGCTGTGGTCGTGCTTGCACACTATAGGAAAACTCACTGGCCAGGACTGTGGGAGCTCTCATAAGCTGGTACTTTTTCCTATGCTGTGCAAGCACGACCACCACTGATTGTTAGGGTGGTCGTAACCATGGAAACAAGTAGTGTATAATGTGATGGAAAAATTTACCGGTGAATTGCAAGTAAGTGATCAATGCAAGAGGCAGGGAGAGAAACTGTGAGTGTTAAGTGGAGAAAGAGGACATTTTCTCACAGATTGAGTATGTTTTCCACGGGTATATCCATGCTGTGTGGGACTGGGTGCCTAGGGCCCACCAGTAATATTCATTCTGAGGGCCCAATGTATAACTATATGCAAATACTTGCCCACACAGCGCCAGGCAGTAATAAGATACTCAAAATGATTGATTGTGGGGGTCCAACAAGTTCAAGAAGTTTAGCCCTGGGGAAAGACAATACTGGTTGGCTATACCTAGAAGTCATCTTAGTTACCTGATGCATGTATAAAAATAAACTGGGTAGTTTGTTAAATAATCTAAGTTCTCATATGGATATAGGCTGGTTGAGATCCTGTGCTGGGGGCCCTCGTTTGTCAGGCCCCCAGGGGGATTCACCTGTCCCCCTGTATCCACATACATTTCTGCACTAGAATCTGTAATTAAATCTGTTGTGTTACTTGCAGATTTCATTACTGATTTGACAATGGATTCACTTGCATTGCAATAAATGAAATCTGTGATGAAACTATGGCTTTTCTGCAACACACAGGGCCGAGTACAGCTCTTGGCTATTTCCGGTGGTCCCACAGAGAATGAATGAAGCGGCAGGGCTAATGCCCGACCTCTAGCTCCATCAGATTGGACAGGACCACTATTGGGATCATGGGGGTCCCCGAGGTTGGATCTCCACGGATCAGTTAGTTACTGCCTATTCTGGGTGACATACGAAATAATAGATGGAGGAGGTGCAGTAGACATCGCTTATCTAGACTTTAGTAAGGCTTTTGATACTGTCCCACACAGAAGGCTTATCAATAAAGTGCAGTCTTTGGACTTGGACTCCCATATTGTTGAATGGATTAGGCAGTGGCTGAGGGACAGGCAACAAAGGGTTGTAGTCAATGGAGTATATTCAGACCAAGGTCTTGTTACCAGTGGGGTACCTCAGGGATCTGTTCTGGGACCAATTTTGTTTAATATCTTTATCAGCGAAATTGCAGAAGGCCTCGGTGGTAAGGTGTGTCTTTTTGCTGATGACACAAAGATTTGTAACAGGGTTGATGTTCCTGGAGGGATACACCAAATGGAAAAGGACTTAGGAAAACTAGAGGAATGGTCAAAAATCTGGCAACTAAAATGTAATGTTGATAAGTGCAAGATAATGCACCTGGGGCGTAAAAACCCAAGAGCAGAATATAAAATCAGTGATACAGTCCTAACCTCAGTATCTGCGGAAAGGGATTTAGGGGTCATTATTTCAGAAGACCTAAAGGTAGGCAGACAATGTCACAGAGCAGCAGGAAATGCTAGCAGAATGCTTGGGTGTATAGGGAGAGTCATTACCAGTAGAAAGAGGGAGGTGCTTATGCCGCTCTACAGAACACTGGTGAGACCTCATTTGGAGTATTGTGCTCAGTACTGGAGGCCATATCTCCAGAAGGATATTGATACTTTGGAGAGAGTTCAGAGAAGAGCTACTAAACTGGTACATGGATTGCAGGATAAAACTTACCAGGAAAGATTAAAGGACCTTAACATGTATAGCTTGGAAGAAAGACGAGACAGAGGGGATATGATAGAAACTTTTAAATACATAAAGGGAATCAACAAGGTAAAAGAGGAGAGGAATATTTAAAAGAAGAAAAACTGCTACAAGAGGACATAGTTTTAAATTAGAGGGGCAAAGATTTAAAAGTAATATCAGGAAGTATTACTTTACTGAGAGAGTAGTGGATGCATGGAATAGCCTTCCTGCAGAAGTGGTAGCTGCAAATACAGTGGAGGAGTTTAAGCATGCATGGGATAGGCATAAGGCCATCCTTCATATAAGATAGGGCCAGGGGCTATCCATAGTATTTAGTATATTGGGCAGACTAGATGGGCCAAATGGTTCTTATCTGCCGACACATTCTATGTTTCTAAATACCGCAGATAATGTCGCTGATGTCAGCAGCGGCTAATATAAAATTACAGGGAATGTCATAGGTATTTGGGATGTGGAAACGTTACACAGGAGAAATACCACAGATAATGTTGCTGATGTCACCAGTGGCTAATATAAAATTTGGGAAAACAATAGTAATTTGCCTCTACAAGAAAACACAAACAAGCTCTGTTCAGGCACTGAAGCAGCAATAAAGGTGGGGAGATGTTTTTTTCTTTTTAAAGATTTCTGGCTACTTGTGACCAATATGTAGGTAAGATGAATATATGGCATTAACTATATAGCTTTTGTTGATTTTGTGAGCCATTTGTTATATTTCAAAAGCATTTTCCACTGTTCCACTTAATCATACTACTGAAAAAAACGAAATAAGATTACAAAATAAATAAGATTACAAAATACAAGAGTATTGCGGTATGCAGGGATACCTGATGTTTCCTGATGTTAAATGCCCAAGCCACATTCTTTTCTGCCTCTGCAGACCCTGCTAGGCTGAAATACACAGGCAGCCAATGGCAGTGCTGCCCTCTCCCTCCCAGCCAATAGCAGCTGAGGTGGGCGGGGGAAGATTCACTTGGCTGTCGACTGCCGAGGAGACCGTAGTGAAGCGGGTGGGCAGCATGGGCAGTACTTTCAGTTTGGCAAAACTGACAGATCGCCGCTGTACTAGAGGCAGCCAGCGTTTTAAAGGGGAATCGGCGGCCAGTGTAGTAGTGTGGGTTGCCAGCACCCGGGGCAAGCCAAGTATTGGGCCCCCCCACTTGTGGCCACGCCCATTTTAAAGATAATGTAGTAGATATCACTTGCAATCCTATGTAACACCACAGATAACACGTTGATAACTCTCTGAGTACAAATAATGTAGTAGATGGGTGTGAGGCCCCAGAATTCAGAACACACACAGTGTGACCTGATGTCTGGGGCCGGGCTGAGGCAGTGTGGGCCAAATTCTATATACCCCCCCTACCGTGAAACAGATATTTGGATGGTCATTACATACATTGCTACGAAATATACAGGACAATACAGCAGCACATACCTCTTACATCCAGTGACATCTCCTTTCATGTAGACTATAATTCAGAGATTCTGAGGTTTGACCGCCATGACACCTTCTTTTAGCCATGTCTCGTCTCTGCAGAGTTTTACTGATTTTTTTTTTTAGATTCCTCATTTTACTATCATCCTCCCCTTCCTGGTGCCTAAACACTGTCATCCTGCTGCTACCTCCAATACTGAGCTAGTTCCATTCAAATAGTCCCCCATAATAATATGCTCCCAAACTGTCCTTAATGGCAATAGTGTTCCCTACAGCAGGGTTCCTCAACTCCAGTCCTCAGGGACCACCTGCCGGTCATGTGCTCAGGATTTCCTTAGTATTGAGCAGATGATACAATTAGTGTCAGTGCATCAGGACTTACCACAGGTATTCATTTTTTGTGATACTCTCAAATCATGACCGGCAGGTGGGCCCTGAGGACTGGAGTTGAAGAACACTGCCCCACAGTACCTCCAATAGTATCCCCATTAATATGTGCTTAATAATAATGCCCCAGCAGTAACAAGACCCCTCTATACCATACCCCTATAAGAGCATGCAGTAATAATAAAGTCCCCTATACTGTCTGCAGTAGTTATAATACCTCCTATAGTGGTTCAAGTATTTATGAAGACCCGCTGCAGTGCCCCATGTAGTTACAATGACCCTCTATAGTGCCACTAGATAAAAGACCTAACCTCCCTCCGTAGTGCCCATATGTATATTGCCCTCTGTATTATTTTAATATATAATAGACGCTCTGTTTTATTGTAATAATAATGGCCCCCATCCTTTCCATATATGATTGCCTCCTTTGTATAATGTCCCCTACCCCCATATCCATGGCCCCCATCCTTTCCATATATAATTGCCTCCTTTGTATAATGTCCCCCACCCCCATAGTACCCCCAGTCCATGGCCCCCATCCTTTCCATATATGATTGCCTCCTTTTATAATAATATACAGTATAATCCCTGCACCATGCTATACAATGTACATTATATTTCATACACCATGCCATTAGTGGCGTCGCTAGAGGGGGGCGAGGGGGGGCAATTGCCCCCCCTATGTTGTTCCTTGCCCCCCCGGGTGCCCCCCCGCTGATTCCCCTGAGTGAATACTAATGAGCGCTTCCATTATGGAAGCGCTCATTAGTACCGAAGAACCAGGAAGTGGTGAACGCTCTGTACTCACCACTTCCTGGTCCTCGGCTGTCGGCTGTGCAGGGCTGCGCACAGCGTGAGGTCGCTCTGTGACCTCACGCTGTGCGCGCCAGTTTAGAGCACAGTCGACTGAGGAGGGAGAAAATGGCAGGCGGCGTCCGTCCAGGAGCAGGAGAGGTAAGTGTTTTTTTATTTTATTTTATAAAAAATGTGGCTGCTGGGGGCATTATGGGGGCTAATAGGAGGCATATGGGGCTAATAGGAGGCATATGGGGGCATTTAGACGCATATGGGGCTAATTGGAGGCATATTTGGGGGCTAATTGGAAGCATATTTGGGGGCTAATTGGGGGCATATTTGGGGGCTAATAGGAGGCATATTTGGGGGCTAAAAGGAGGCATATGGGGCTAATAGGAGGCATATGGGGGCTAATAGGAGGCATATGGGGGCTAATTGGAGGCATATGGGGTCTATGGGGCTAATTGGAGGCATATGGGGGCTAATTGGAGGCATATAGGGGCTAATTGGAGGCATATAGGGGCTAATTGGGGGCTAATAGGAGGCATATGGGGGCTAATTGGTGGCTAATTGGAGGCATATGGGGGCTAATTGGAGGCATATGGGGTCTATGGGGCTAATTGGAGGCATATGGGGGTTAATTGGAGGCATATGGGGGCTAATATGAGGCATATGGGGGCTAATATGAGGCATATGGGGGCTAATATGAGGCATATGGGGGCTAATTGGAGGCATATGGGGGCTAATTGGAGGCATATGGGGGCTAATTGGAGGCATATGGGGGCTAATTGGAGGCATATAGGGGCTAATTGGAGGCATATAGGGGCTAATTGGGGGCTAATAGGAGGCATATGGGGGCTAATAGGGGGCTAATTGGAGGCATATGGGGGCTAATTGGAGCCATATGGGGGCTAATTGGAGGCATATGGGGTCTATGGGGCTAATTGGAGGCATATGGGGTTAATTGGAGGCATATGGGGGCTAATTGGGGGCTAATAGGAGGCATATGGGGGCTAATAGGAGGCATATGGGGGCTAATAGGAGGCATATGGGGGCTAATTGGAGGCATATGGGGTCTATGGGGCTAATTGGAGGCATATGGGGGCTAATTGGAGGCATATAGGGGCTAATTGGAGGCATATAGGGGCTAATTGGGGGCTAATAGGAGGCATATGGGGGCTAATTGGTGGCTAATTGGAGGCATCTGGGGGCTAATTGGAGGCATATGGGGTCTATGGGGCTAATTGGAGGCATATGAGGGTTAATTGGAGGCATATGGGGGCTAATATGAGGCATATGGGGGCTAATATGAGGCATATGGGGGCTAATTGGAGGCATATGGGGGCTAATTGGAGGCATATGGGGGCTAATTGGAGGCATATAGGGGCTAATTGGAGGCATATAGGGGCTAATTGGAGGCATATAGGGGCTAATTGGGGGCTAATAGGAGGCATATGGGGGCTAATTGGGGGCTAATTGGAGGCATATGGGGCTAATTGGAGCCATATGGGGGCTAATTGGAGGCATATGGGGTCTATGGGGCTAATTGGAGGCATATGGGGTTAATTGGAGGCATATGGGGGCTAATTGGGGGCTAATAGGAGGCATATGGGGGCTAATAGGAGGCATATGGGGGCTAATAGGAGGCATATGGGGGCTAATAAGAGGCATAATGGGGGCTAATTAGAGGCATAATGTGGGCTAATGAGGCATAATGTGGGCTAATGAGGCATAATGGGGCTAATATGAAGAATAATGGGGGCTAATGAGGCATAAGGGCTGATATGGGGGCTAATGAGAGGCATAATGAGGGCTAATGAGAGGCATAATGTGTCATCCACAGATGCCCCCATAACAGTGTGTCTTCCACAGATCCACCATAACAGTGCGCCTGTGCACTGACGAGAGACAGAAAGAAGGGGAAAGAATCCGCGGAAGCAAGCAGAGGACGGCACAGCAGACGACTGAATAGCTTCTTTTGTAAGTAAATTGTTTTATTATAAATGTATCCCTGCATACCGCAACTCTCTAGTATTTTGTAATCTTATTTCTATATACTTATTTTGTTTTTGCCCCCCCATTTTTGACTGTGGTATCTTTGTGCCCCCCCTATATATTGTTCCTAGAGTCGCCACTGCATGCCATACAATATACATTATAATCCCTGCACCATGCTATACAATGTACATTATATTTCATACACCATGCCATACAATATACAGTATAAAACCTACACTGTGGGGTTATGCTATATATTGTAAGGCATGGTACAGGGATTATAATGTATATTGTACGACATGGTGTATGGATTATAATGTATACTGTACAGCATGGTGTATGAAATATAATGTATATTGTATAGCATGGTACAGGGATTATACAGTATATTGTATGGCATGTTGTATGAAATATATTGAATATTGTACAGCAAATGCATGGAGGTTACACCATGCCAGACAATATAACCCCTGTGCCATGCGGTACAATATACAGTATAACCCCTACACAGTGTAGAGGTATACTGTATATACTCCCCATGAAAACTTACAATAACTTGGCCCTTGGGGACGCCACTTCAACACTTTCGAGGAGGCTGGGGGGCTAGGTCCAAGAAGATGCCGTCCCCTCTTCTTTTCTCCTCTTTTGCCGCGCTGCACATGTTCTCCTCTTCCAGTAGCAGCACAGCATGAGGAAGAAGGTGGCGCCAACGGGAGCGCCGCACAGGAACGTCCTGACACTAGGTAACGTCAGGGCGCTGTGGGCAGTATGGTGGGTGCCTGTTCCGAGCCCACCACAGCAATGCACACAGTGAAAATGGTGTGCATTGCCATGATGAGCTTTATAGAACAGGCACACACCATTACATGAAGTCCGGGCTGCGGCGGTGAGCGGGCCTGCAGAGGCCATGTGCGAAGGCCAGCCGTGCAGCTTACAGGGAACACTTCCCCCTGGCCCCTCCACGCTACATCACTGTCAGCGGGGGGGCAAGGAATAACCTAGGCCCCTCCCTCTGTAGCAACACCTATGGGTCCTGTCCATAAGATGGCCGCTGATGAAGGGTCATGTGACCAGGCACATCACTTAGCCTCCTTCATTCTAACACACTGCACCTGCACTAAACTCCCAACAGTGCAAGTTCATCTGGCAGGTGCAGTGTATTTGAATGGAGGAGGCTGAGTGATCAGCAGCCATATTATGAACAAGACCTCTGAGTGGACAGCACAAAAGACTTGCCAACAAAGAGGCATTCCGTATGAAATATAGAAAATTGTGCAGAATATCAACACAATCTATATTAGTAAGAGCCCTATAGTCATCTTACGAACACATTCATCAACACCAGACAGAAAATGACCAATCTCTTTAACCTCTTCCTGCCCAGCACCATGTACGGCGCAGGGGGACGTGACTTGCCGCCCAGGGAAGTCAACTCAATGCCTTCCGTGAGAGCCTGTGATATCCAGCCCCCTGGATCTCACAGACAGGAAGCTGTAAGTGTATCACACTGGTAATACACTTACAGCCAATGCATTACAATACCGGCTCTATAAAAATATTACATGACCTAACCCCTCAGATGAACACCATCAAACAAATAATATAAAAACTGTGCAAAAAAAACAACATTTTTTTTGGACACCTTACATCACCAAAAGTGCAACACCAAGCGATCAAAAAGGCATTGATTTTTTTTGTTTTCAAAATGCTTTTATTGTGTTGAATGTAAAAAAGAAAAAGTTGTCATATTTGATATTGTTGCGTCCGTAACAACCTGCTCTTTAAAAATACCACATGACCTAATCCTTCATGTGAAGACTAATAAAAATAAAATAAAAAGTGTCACAAAAAGTGTAATAGCAAGCGATCAAAAACTCATATGCACCCCAAAATAGTGCCAATCAAACCGTCATCTCATCCCACAAAAATGGTACTCTACCTAAGACAATCGCCCCAAAAATTTAAAAACTATGGCTCTCAGAATATGGAGACACTAAAACATGATTTTTTTTGTTTAAAAAATTATATCATTGTGTAAAACTTAAATAAATAAAAAAAAGTATACGTATTATGTATTCCCACGTCCATAATGACCTGCTGTATAAAAATATCACATAACCTAAGCCCTCAAGTGAACACCGTAAAAAAAAAAAAACATAATACCAAGCGATCAAAAAGTCATATGCACACTAAAATAGTACTAATCAAACCGTCATCTCATACACAAAAAAATGAGCCCCTAAGACAGTCACCCAAAAAATAAAAAAAAACTATGGCTTTCAGAATATGGAGACACTAAAAAAATATTTTTTTTCAAAAATGCTTTATTATGTAAAACTGAAACGAACAACCCAAAAAAGTTGTCATATTTGATATTGTCGCGTCCGTAACAACCTGCTCTATAAAAATACCACATGATCTAACCTGTCAGATGAACATTATAAATAACAAAAAATTAAAATGGTGCCAAAACAGCTATTTTTTGTTACCTTGCCTCCCAAAAAGTGTAATATAGAGCAACCAAAAATCATATGTACCCTAGAATAGTACAAAAAACTGCCACCTTATCCTGTAGTTTCCAAAATTGGGTCATTTCATTGGAGTTTCTACTCTAGGGGTGCATGAGGGGGTCTTCAAATGTGACATGGCAACTTAAAATTATCCCAGTGAAATCTGCCCTCCAAAAACCATATGGCGTTCCTTTCCTTCTGCGCCCTGCCGTGTGCCTGTATAGCAGTTTACAGAAACACCCCATATGTGGTCGTAAACTACAGAGTCAGGGCAATAAATATTGAGTTTTGTTTGCCCTTTGTTAACCCTTGCTTTGTTACTGGAAAAAAATTGGAAATCCGCCAGAAAAGTGAAATTCTGAAATTGCATCTACATTTTCTTTTAATTTTTGTGGAACACCTAAAGGGTTAACAAAGTTTGTAAAATCAGTTTTGAATACCTTGAGGGATGTAGTTTCTAAAATCGGGGTCATTTTTGGGTGGTTTCTATTAGAAACCTAAAAGTAGAGACATTTAAATTTGGAAATTTGGAAATTTTTGGTAAATTTGGTATTTTTTTATAAATAAAAATGACCAATTTTACCACTGTCATGAACTAAAATATATGTCGAGAAAACAATCTCAGAATGGCGTGGACTTTACCACATAAAGTGACACATGTCAGATTTGCAGGAAGGTGAAAACTGGCCCGGGGTTGAAAGGTTTAAAGGGGTTCTCTGGGATACAGTTATTGATGACATAATCCACAGGTCATCAATAACAGATTGGTGGGGGTCTCATACCTAACACCACCACTGAGCAGCTGCCTATCCTGAGGATAGGTTATCAATGTCTGTAGCCCAGAGAACCTCCTGAAGATTTGTGAATGTTATCCTGGGCTATAATACAGGTTGTAAAGGTCCCTTTACAAGGGCCAGCTCAGCAGGCAATTATCAGGAACGAACCATTCATTCCTGATAACTGCCTGCTCGTCAGAGGAGGTGAGAGTTGAGGTGGATTTACACCTTGCAATAATCAGGCATATTATCGGGAACAAGCCTTCCTGCAAATGCTCGTTCCTAACAATTTGCCCCTATAACGGTGGCGCCTGTTCATCGGAGGATAGTGTCATTCATGTAGGCACCTAAATTATCAATTTCGGGCAGCAGATCGTGCTGTCTTAACAGCGATATACTGCTCAAAAACAATAATTCTGTAGAGGGACGAGGGATCGCAATACCGTGTAAATGCAGCGGTCTCCTCCTCTGAGCCCGCAGCTGACTGTCGGGAAGGACATTGCAGCAATCATCTCCTCTGTAACGAAACTAGCTACTGTGATCACTCGTGCCACAGAGAATAATAGTTTTAGCAGCAGATCCCTGTTTACACAGCACGATCTGCTGCCCAGAAATGATGATTTAGGTGTCTGCGTCAACAATGCAGACAACCTTTCCACAGCGCAGGTATTCTTTGGAATGTTCCTCCCCGATAATTTCCCTGATTGTCACGCCATGTAATGAGGCCTATCTCTATGTACGTCAATTCTGTTTGTAAACTGCAACATGGTTTCCAGTGGAGAACATATTTTCTCAAATAAGCATTACCATATAAACAATAAGCTACACAATATCTACACATTCATGTCCACATACAGAACCAAAAATGAAAAAGTTAGGTTTGGTTGGAATCTCTACTAATCCTAGTGGAGCACCGGGATATCTCTATACTGAAGCTTAGAACATCTATAAAATATCATATGAAGATATGAATATCATGCAACACATGTCCTGTAGGAGACAAAACACCTTTCCTTTGCCAGCTACAATGTCAGCAACGTTCATCTTCCTGCAGCTTATTTTCACTAAGAACTGAGGAAATGGCCGTACAGCCAGGAATGTTGCTTAAAACTGTGCACCGCATTTCCTTGCTTTTTACTTAATGTCTGTCCATGATGTTGTCAACTTCTGCTGAATTTCCTCTGATTGTTTGAGCCTAAGTGCAAGAATGCAGATGGGCACTCTCATGATGCTTGTGTGGAAGTGACGAGAATCAGTGAACCCCACAACAAAGATATTTTCTGGACTCAGTTATGGTAAACCAGCGTGTGTCACCTCTTCTTGCTGTGGTCATCACTGGTTCCTCTCTCAAAGGAAGGTGCAAGTCAGCTAGAAGAACACGGTGCTGCGGAAGACACACTTGTGACATGATGTCACACTATCATAGGTAAACAACATGGTGATACTCAGCAGGGACAATGTTATTAGCGTGAAGGCAAATACCAACTTGTATGATCCATACTTTCTGCAAGTGATGGAAGAAGCAGAATCAACTTTACCAAAAATCAGATTAGACAGACATAATTCGGCCTCTCTGTAGAGTATCCTTATCTCTAGAAGTCAACTTTGCAAGTATTTACTGTCTCAGAACACCACCCTGTCTACAGTACAGAGATTAGACCTCTGTTCTCAAATGCCTCTGGTATGACCTTTATTTTCACCCCCCTGGACATAATTGATTTCTCATTTTCTACTAATCCAGAAGGAGACAGTCAGAGGGGTGTCACACATACCTTTTTGTGGCAGTTCTGATTGAGTTTTTTGAGCCAAAGCTATATGTGGGTTGGATGGGGATGAGAAATATAAAAGATGGACTTCTACTCCTCCTTTCTGCTGGATCCACTCCTGGTTCGGGCTAAAAAAAACTGCCACAAAGAGCTGTGTGTGACACCATCCTGACGCTAGTACTGCACTAGAACCTGTTAAGAGAACTATAAGGCCTCTTTCACACGGGCATCCCGGATTTGCTCCAGATGCGTCGTAAGTAGGCACGCAATTGCAGTCAGTTTTTACTTCGATTGCGTTCCGATGTTCAGTTTTTTCCACGCGAGTGTGGAAAAGGACCTGCAAAAGGACCTTTAATTTCTTCACTGAAGTTCGGGTTTGAACTTAGGTGTTCAATTAATTTTATTATTTTCCCTTATAACATGGTTATAAGGGAAAATAATAGCATTCTTAATACAGAATGCTTACTAAAATGTGGCTTTAGGGGTTATAAACTATAGTATAATTAACTCACCTTATCCGCTTGTTCGCACAGGTGGCATCATCTTCTTGCTTCTTCTTTCAAGAACTGCAAAAGGACCTTTGATGACATAATCACGCTTACCATGATTTCTATCTTCATTCAGCAGGACCTGCGCTGATGTCACCGTGCTCACCATTACGTCATTAAAGGTCCTTTTGCAGGTCCTGAAAGAAGAAGAAAGAAGATGATGCCGGCTGTGCGAATAAGCGGATGAGGTGAGTTAATTTATTTTATTTTTTTTAACCCCTAAAGCCACATTTTTGTAAGCATTCTGTATTAAGAATGCTATTATTTTCCCTTATAACCATGTTATAAGGGAAAATAATACAGTGAATACACTTTAATGGGGTCCGGGGTTGCTTTCAGCCCTATCATTTCCTGGCAACCATGCGTGAAAATTGCACCGCATCCGCACTTGCTTGCGGATGCTTGCGATTTTCACGCAGACCCATTCTTTTCTATAGGGCCTGCTTTGCGTGAAAAACGCAGAATATAGAACATGCTGCAATTTTCACACAACGCACAAGTGATGCGTGAAAATCACCACTCATCTGCAGAGCCCCATTGAAGTGAATGGGTCCGGATTCAGTGCAGGTGCAATGCGTTCACCTCACGCATTACACCCCCACGGAGTTCTCGCCCGTGTGAAAGGGGCCTAATAGTAACCAAGGAGGACATAAGTTACCTATTTGAGGACCACTCCAAGATCTGCTCTGGAGAGACCAAATGTTTATGTTACTTCGGGGGCCCTTAGTCCTGTTTGGTCACAGCTGATTTTACACAAGACAACCAAAAATAAACTTCAAAGTCAAACGGGCCTTGACACAATACAACAGTGGTGATGAAAGATTAACTGGTGATAAAAACAAAACAAAAAAAAACGAATTTAATGACACTGGTGAAGGTCTCTGATCTACAAGAGTTCCCTAGCAATGGTGCACAGTGCTCCTTTAGATTTATGTGACTAGAAACCTTGAACAGAAACCTTGTGACACTGCTATTTAGTTAGCAGGACCTCTGTTGAGGGGCAAAGTACTACTTTTAGTTGTATTGTCTTCAGAAGTACAGTATTTACTGTGTAAAGCCCACAAGTGATATTTTCAGTAGATGGTAAAGCTCATCCAACAACTTTGTCACTCATTCATAGCTTGTCTTCTGTATGGTAAAACTCCTAATAGCGAGTTCATACTTTCTAGGTCATATTGTATATTTTAGTTGTTTTTTTTGTGCTACTTTTTGTCCGAAAAACAACTTAATTTCCAAACCTCATTGGAAATAAATTGAGTTGACTGCAATTTGTGAAGATGTCAGCTATAATGGTAATTTTCACAGTTTTGGCCAATAGTTGGTAAAAAAACAAAAAAAACAACAACATGAATGATTAATCTGTTGCCCACGAAATACCTCTAAAAGGGATTATCACACAAATTAATTTGTAACTAGGATATCAGAACTGTCTGTTTTAGTAACTCCTTGTATTTCCCATCTGATAACTGGTGCTCCTATTCTTCTTAGGACTCTAGATTGAGCTGTTCCTCTACTATTCCGTGTATAAATTCATGAATACCGGCCCAGCTGGGTGTTACCAGTTGGGGGTGTGTCCATGCCCAGTCAGATGGTGTCCAATCAGTGCACACCCCCAACTGGTAATAACCAGTTCTAAACTTCGAGCAGGAATTAAAGAGGGATGTCTCAACACAGAGTTTTGAGAATACATGTTCCAGGATTATTATTACATGGGGAATGCTAGTAGCTACTAAAACGGACACGTCAGGAGTGGTGACAGGTCTTTAACGCACAGTTAAACTCTCAGCAGGGATCCCACGGGAGACTGTCAGCCTAAACACAAACATTATATACGTGTCTACTGGTCAAAAGCAAAGAAGATGGATGCCTGAAAACTGGATGATTAGGAACACTAGGGGGCACTATAAGAAGCCAAATAACAGTTCAGCAAACTTTTTTTATTTTTTATTAATAGGTTTTAATGAAACCAGATTCAGTGGCTACACCCAATACTAGCAGCAAGGATAGGGATGCACTCTCTCAGTCTGGAAACTGAATATTGATAAAAGGATTATTATGGATGGCACTCCCCACATATGGCTATATCTGTTAAAGAGGTTATCCGATTTCTCAAACAGCCCCAGAAGTGCCCAGCCCCTCACAGGTAATATACTTACCCTGCTCCCGGTTCCCACACCGCCGCTGCTGCTTCTCCCTGTACACGGATAAAAACATCCGGTGGCAGGTGGGGATAGGGACAAGCCTCCCTAGCATCACGGGTAATGATTCTCCCTGTACACGCATCCATGTACAGGGAGAAGAAGCAGCTGCGGTGTGGGAACCAGCAACGGCGTAAGTATATTACCTGGGAGGAGCCCGGCCTATGGGGGGGCTGTTTGAGAAATTGGATAACCCTTTTAATTCAGTGGTCGAGTATGTCACTAAAAACTAGAAGGTATAAAAATACAAAAATATATATAAAAAATGGTGAACCATCTCAGAATCGACTGCTATGATATTAATTGCATACATGCATCTGTGCACATTATATTAAAATGTCAAACGTGGGGTCCACACAATAATATATGTTACTACGTAACAGCATGTCTTTATTTATATGTTTATTTTTATACATTCTAGTAGTTTATTATTGTTTACATGTACAATAAATGACATTGCTATAAAAAATACTGTTATTCCTACTATAGTGACGTACTCGACCATTAAATTAACAGATGCAGCCATGTGTGAGGAGTGCCAACCATATAAATCCTTTTATTAACAGGTTTTAGCTTAAAAAATGCTAATTGTAATTCAGATGTCAGAACATATTCTAAACATCTTTGGGGGGATGACTCCTATAACTGTGTCCTTTAATACAGTGTTCTACACCTCAAGTCCTCAGGGCCCACCTTCCAGTCATGATTTGAGGTCCGGGATATCACAAAGTCCTGATGCATGGACACTAATTATCACCTGCTTAAAGGGATACTGTCACCAGTTTTATGGTGTCCTAACTAAGGGCAACATAAATAAGTGACTGATTCTCTTAGCAAAATGCTGGGTCACTTTCTTTAATTGACCCAGTCAATCTGCCAACATCTTGTATTGAAAAGCTCCAGCTGATAATGATGAGTAATGAATATTCATAAGCTCCTGACTCTCCCCGCCCACCTGCTGCTCAATGACAGTTATTTTCCATATGAAAATTGTTGCTTTGAGAAAAAACAAAACAGTTGGCTCACTTTGGTTTGACCACGCCTGGTGCTCAGGATCAAAAGAAACACCCCTAGTTCTGAATAAAATTTGCAAAAGATGGAACCGGCACTCAAAACACTTGTAATTCACGTGGAGATAAAATAACTACAATATATTAGATGTACATGTGCATATATAGACTAAAAATGCAAATAAAATAACAATAAAATAACAATAAAATTCTATACAGGATCACAAATGGCTCTGTGGTCGCACAGGTATAGGTCTCAGGTTCCGGATCCGCTAAGTTGAACCCACTGCATCCGTATCTCCCCTGTGGGGGTGACTAATAGATCGCTAAGTTGAACCCACTGCATCCGTATCTCCCCTGTGGGGGTGACTAATAGATTGCAGTTAGCTCAGATAGAGCGGGCTGGGGAAACCGCTCTATCTGAGCTAACTGCGATCTATTAGTCACCCCCACAGGGGAGATACGGATGCAGTGGGTTCAACTTAGCGGATCCGGAACCTGAGTGCCGGTTCCATCTTTTGCATATTTTCCATATGAACAAGCAGCAGGTGGGCAGGGGAGTGGCTATAGCTCTGAATTAAATATACGCTGGACTCAATGACATCACGCTGGACTCAAATCAGCTCATTAGCATGCAGCATCTTTGTGTGTATATTATGAGGTAACCATCTGTCACACCAGTAAGTGAATACATCTAAGGTACTTTTTAGTAGTTAATGATTGTATAGAATTAGTTAGATTATAATCAAATATCCACATGACAGGTTCCCTTTAAGGACTCATGCACACAACAGTTGGGCGGCCATGGCCGTATTGCGGCCCCCAAACGGCAGGTCGGCAATCCATGGCTGCCGGCCGCGTGCACCCCGCATCAAGGATGCGGACCCATTCACTTGAATGGGTCCACAATTCGGGAGATGCGGAACGGAACACCGGAAGCACTACAGACTGCTTCTGTGGTGTTTCTTTCCGTTGTTTTGCACGGCAAATAAATTGAACGTCATACTTTTTTTGCAGTGCAGACAGACAACGGACCCATTCAAGTTGAATGGGTCCAGCACGCTGCACGGATGTTAGGGGACCGAACGGCTGCGTGCATGCGGCCTTATACTGAGGAAATCCTGAAAACATGACCGGCAGGTGGCCCTGAGGACTGGAGTCGAGGAACACTGTTCTAATCGATCAATCATTCAAGTTCATTGTCCAGTGGTACAGTCTTGGAGCCTCGCTAACAAACCATTGGTCCAATTTGGGCAGAATATAGCAGTGCTATAGAAGTGAGTAAAATAAATAAATGATAGGTCATTCATGGTCCATGTGCCTTCAGTCTAAGGAATGAACAACCTGTAATTCTCTGCTGACGTCATACTGCCACCTTGAGGCTGTTGGCTAAAGGACAAGAGTACTGGTACTAGTTATTTTATCACACAACAGAGGTGGTAACAGGGGCGTAGCTATAGGGGGTGCAGAGGTAGCAGTCGCTACCGGGCCCAGGAGCCTGAGGGGCCCAAAGACCCTTGTGCTGCATAAGAAGGCACTGGTATTATAGAAAGTGTATGTAAGTTACACCTCTGGCTGGACAGAAGGGGTTAGGTTAAGAATTTGGTATGGAGGGGTGGGGGGTTTGGTGCAGTTTCAATTTTTGCCTCACACAGCACAAAGGTTTGAGGGAAGGGGGGCCCAAGCTGAACTCTTGCACCAGGGACCATGAGCCTTTAGCTACGCCCCTGGGTGGTAATATTTGTTTCCCTTACGTCCTAACCAGCAGCACAACTGGGGAGCTGTCCCCTGTGAAACTGGTAGGACAGATGGAATTTTTATTGATAAAAATGTACTACAAAGCTGATTAAACAATTAACCCACCCCCTATAAAGAGACACCAGCCCTTCTGAACATAGGACAGGTTCAGGCGGCGCTGCCTGTTACCTTGTTGATATTTTTTGCTGCCAACTTCGACTTTTTGACCTTTCTTTATTTTCCTGTCCGGGGATGCGGCGTTCTGCCGCCTCAGTCCTAGATGGAGCACGGAGCTCCCGTCTACTTGCCTGGCTAGGTCCCCACTAGTGGGATACAGTTCCAGCACTTCGGCTGATGGCGCTGTGCTGTCACCGGCGTGTCGTGCTATTAGGACGGTGGCTCCTGTCTTGCCCCTAGGACCGATGCTCCGGCGTTAGCGCGCGCGCGCCATAACCCGGAAGGGCGGTCCATTTCTTCTTTTGCAGATTCTTTTACCTAGCAGGTATGGTTACCCTATTTGGGAGGAGCCCTTTTTAGTTTAATCAAATTATAAGGTAGTGACCGGCAGAGGGGGGGGGAGCCACCCATGGCGGGTTGTCAGCTATAAAAGCGCTGTCAGTCGCCAGTCTCGCCCTCTCTGCCCTGCATTGAGTTGGAACTTAGCTTGTTCTGTGCTTACTCACTCTTCAAGTATTTTCCAGATGGCGTCTCCGAATGGCGATTAGCATGGGAAATCCTCTCATAAACAGAAGCACCTAGCTTATGCCAACTGTGAGATGCCGATGCCGGACTCCTATGAATATAATAGGTGTCCTTTATGCCATCCTCCCCAGTCGCAAACCACGTTGGGTGACGTGTTCGGTTGGATGAAGGAATTTATGGGGAAATCCATTATGGAGATCAAAAGTGCCCTTTCTTCTAAAAAAAAAAAGGGCCAGAGTATCATCACAAGATCCTGCACCAATGGCAGAAGACATCATTTCTATAGAAGACCGCTCCTCATCTTCGGATGAAGATGATGCCACTTACCTTTTTTCCTGCCGAGAAGACGCAAAGACTTCTACGCTCCATCCGATCAAGGGATCATGATGTTGAGCAAGGGGAATCTCCACCGTCCACCTCTAGGGAGCCAAGGGCCTTTAAAAGGGATGAAAACTTAAGGAAACTAATGCTAACAGAATGGAAGCATCCTGAGAAGGGTCCGGTCCTCACTAAGAGATTTAAGCTGATGTTTCCCCTCCAGGAGTTAGAGTCAGAACTTTGGGTACCGCCCTAGAAGGTCGATATGTCAATCGCCAAGTTATCCAAAAGGACCTTAGTTCCTTCTGATGATGGAAGCAACCTTCAGGATCTATTAGATCGCAGGGCTGAATGTACACTGAGGCGCAGCTATTCGCAGCTGTAGCCTCTGCTTCGGGTGCAGTTGCTTCCTCAGAGGTCGCAGATTTCGTTCGGTCCCGCATTCTCAGAATCCAGTCGGACCTGGAATCTGTGTTTCCAGAACTGACGTGCTAGACTAGTTCAAAAGCTTAGGCTGGTTTCACACAGGTGTTACGGAAAAAGATGCGGGTGCGATTCGGGAACATGCGCGATTTTTCCGCACGAGTGCAAAACATTGAAATGCGTTTTGCACGCGCTTAGAAAAATCGGCATGTTTGGTACCCAAACATAAGGTAAAGGGATAGCATTCTTAATACAGAATGCATAGTACAATAGGGCTGGAGGGGTTAAAAAATTAAAATTTAACTCACCTTAATCCACTTGTTCGCGCAGCCCGGCTTCTCTTCTGTCTTCTTATTTGAGGAATAGGACCTTTGATGACGTCACTGCGCCCATCACATGATCTTTTGCCAGGGTGATGGATCATGTGACGGACCATATGATGAGTGCAGTGACGTCACCACAGGTCCTTTTCCTGTGCACAGCAAAGATGAAGACAGAAGAGATCTGTGCTGCAGCTTCTTGGAGCTCCCACAGCACCTTTATTAAGCATTACCGCCGAGATTCTAGGCGCTTTGAGGGAGTGGCGTTTGGACGTACCATTCTTAGTGCCGCCCTCTCCTTAAAAAACAAGAGACAAATTGGGAGGGTCCCACAGTTTTGTGTTTGGCTCCTTGCTAGGTCCCCACTTTTGCTGCTGGTTAGGACGTAAAGGAAGCATTAATTTTAACGTAAATTTGTTTTCCCTTAGTCCTAACAGAAGCACACAAATTTCCCACCCAGTTTTTTGTTTGTGTACTTGGTAATAAAGCACTGGCAGAAGGGCGGGTGTCCCTTTATAGGGGGTGGGTTAATTGTTTAATTTGCTTGGTAGTAAATTTTTATAAAAAATTCCACCTGTCCTACCAGTTTCACAGTGGAGAACTCCCCACTTGTGCCGCTGTTAGGACTAAGGGAAAACAAATTTATGTTAAAATTAACGCATCTTTTCTATCAGTGAAAAATTATCCAGATATATAAAAGAGTCATTCTGTGATCCTTAAAGGGATATTCCAGTATGTAAAATTTTACTCCTATTGAAAGTATGCAGTGCAAAGGAAAACTACTCAACATATAGTGATTAATCTTTTCAGTAGCTTTCTACACAGTCAACACTTACTGGTCCAAAATGTGATGTTTCCAGCTCACTACCTAGGGTTACAACCTGTAGTTAAGCTTCAGATTGCTGGTCGAGCATGCTCAATTCCAGCACTAGGAGTTACAGGAGGCTGTAATTGGGAGCTAATGGCTCAGCAGTAAGGGAGCACAATATGAGATGCACAAGAGGGAGGGGACTTGCTCTTCGGCTGCCAGGAAAAGGAGAATTGCAATGCAAGATGGAAACTGTAGCCAAGCCCACTCTTATTGCACCGAGAAGGGGCTCATAGGGGGCAAAAGTGTGACCAAAAAAGGATACACGTTTAGGATTAGTATTAGAACCTAGGGTGTCCCTGAAAAAAACTTAAGTGGCCCCAGTGTTGTAGGTGGGTCCAAATTGACAGAGCGTGTGGCAACACAAGTAGATGGGGCCAATGCAAGTAGGCAGTGTCAGTAATACCACAGAACACCTCCACAGAAGCGGTCCCTCTGTGGTGGCCATGTTCTGTTCTCTTCCTCCTCCAATTGTCTCTAATATGGATATGGAGCAGGGGGATCAGGAGGTGAGATGTGGTCCACAACACCAAGCCAATCCTACCTTCAGCATGCTGCCTGGACTTTCTCTTATAATGACCTCTATAGTTCCCCCAGTAGTATGTACCCGGCCAGTGTCAGAAAGGGGGGGCTCAGGTGGCCCTATGGGAATCGGCCCACCAGGAACATTCCCTGTAGGGTCTATGGCCAGTCCGCCCCTGCTGCTGTCTTTGTGTATTAATCTTGCAAACTTCTCTCAATGTTCTTGGTCCAAATGCCAAAATATGCCTTTAAGCTGACCATGACAAAAGTGGCCAGTGAAGACTTCTGCCAGGATGAAAAATTTTGGCAGTCGTTACTGCATAGACTGGGGATTTAATAGGCAAGTATTTATTTATTTTCATTTTATCACATTTCCTACTGTCAGGCTAAACCCCTTTAGCTTGCCAGAAGTATCAAACAATGTCACATGGACTGACCTTATAGCTCCATTTTTTATTTGAGTTTTTCCAATGTTTCTTAGGTCTGTTGTTTATGGATATCCTACTGCATCAATCCCCAATCAGCTGTTATTTATGGGGGGCCTGGCCCCAAGGAGGAGATTTGAGACTGGTGTTCTCACGCCAGTCAGGATCACTCCGGACTGGAGTAAGATGCATCTAATTTATTAAGAGGAAGACACCTCTTAATAAATTAGCGGCATCTCAGGCAGTCTGTGCGTCAGAGACTCAAATCTACACCAGCCAAGTTATGACGCAAATATTGAATTTGCCCTAACTTGTGCATTAGTAAATGTCTGCCTAAGTGTACAATTTTACTACAGCTCCTCCACAGGGAAAATTATGTATTACACAATTCTCATTGAAATAAGTGTAGCCTTTGTAATATATGGCTGCGCCAGTTCCTCCAGATGGAAAATGTCGTGGCCAGCGGTTATATTATATACAAACACTGTGTGTGTAATTTATCATATTGTTTCAGCAGTTTACTGGCATGAAAAATTTGCAAACTGCATGTCTGCAACTATTTCAATACCACTTGCTCTAAATTTTTGCACAAGTGCAGTTTCTCCACTGCCGCCAGCACTTTCACAAAAAGGGGATGTGACGAAGATGGGGTGAGGCCAGTCGCCCTGCCACATTTAGCTTCTTTTACACCCGTTTTCAGTTCAGGCACATGGACCGCCAAAGGATATTCCTAATTTATGATGAGGTGCAGCGAGGAAGGCTATCACAGACCAACGTACGCTGCCGGTCTATGATGAATTAAGCCCTGTGTTTTTGTATTGGGGTTTTAAGACAGTTCCCGTAGGAGTCTGTTCACACAGCATTTTTTGCCGGCAGAATTATGGCATGGACAACCACGCCAAAATTCCACCAAAGGCCACATGGTGTCTGCCTCCCACTGTTTTCAATGGGAGGCAGCATTGAAGATTACAGGGCAACTGTTCAAAGCCACAAGCAAAGCAAGAAGGGGCTTGAAGTCAGGGTAGCTGTCTGTTCAATGAAGATTCAATGGCGCTAAGCAGCTAGCAGGTCCATGGCCTCTTAAATTAACAACTATAGCGCATTTTGACAGTGTGTGAACGGCCTCTTACAGTTTATTTTTTTATTTTTTATTTCAAATCGCAGCATGCTCTGGGTGTCCACAGAGTTCTCTACAGGACAATGCATGAATTTCAAGGCTGTCCACTGTGCAGTTTTTGGAGCCAACATACTACAGCTCAGCCCCCACTGACCTGAATGGGAGCGGAGCTGCAGTACCTTGGCATGGGCACTACACAGTGGACTGAGCCTTCTGCTTCCATGTCTGTCCACTGTGTAGTAGCCTGAAACAGCTGATCCCCTCGTCAGTCTGAAAGGACATTGAAATCTGAATATTTGCACCTCATTTTGAACATCATTTTAGTACATACAAATGTACAATATATGTGGAATGATCTAAAAAAAAAAAAATATGAAAATTTCAGAAAGAGGTCACCACTGAGATCCTTTCCTGTTCACATGAATCGCAGGGAAACATCACATGAGATTCCATATCACTGAAAAATCCCCCATAATTAATTGCAATGCTACAGTAGAAGTCGTAAACCTTTCCCAGTAGTAAGTTCTTTCAAAACGCTGCACTTCATTGTGACATTATCAAGAGCCCCCTGTGATCTTTTATCACATCTTATAAAACTTATATGAAGGCCACGGATAATGTTTACATGAAGTATTGTTCAGAATGGTTTCCCGTAGGGGTGCACCGAAATTCCGGCGGCCGAAAATATCGGCCGAAAATGAGCCTAATCCATTTCGGCCGATATTTGTACATATCGGCAGAAAATAGCGGGGAGGGACTGGGAGGAGGAGCTGGGGGCCGGTGCGTTCACTGTGCTCCGGCCCCCAGCTCCAGTAGTTATTAATTGTACACATTTTATAAGGATTCTATTCATGAGGCCCCCTCTGCAGTAGAACATTCAATATAGCCACATCCTACTCACAGGGCTGTTATCTTAATGCTGGCCGGCCGGGCAGACGAGCGGCAGCGTCACGACTGACGTCATGTGCCCGGCCTACTTTCTGAATGAAGGAGGCGGCGCAGGCATGTGACGTCTTTCTCTTGCGGAAAGACCGCAGTGTAATACAGTACACCAGCTAAGTGAATTTGCTTAGAAAATCCTCAATCTGCAGCATGCCTATTCTTTGTGCGGATTTTACCTTTTTCAATGGAAATGTGAGAGCTGCAGGAAAAACCTCAAATGCACACCAAAAAAAATTCATGTAAAAAATGAGGATTTTGATGCAGAAACTCCCAGAAATCCACACAGAAATTTGTGCGGATTATCCGCTTGTCTACCGGCACCTGTGCAGATGTAGCCTTAGGGGTGTTTACCGCTCAGTTATTCATCATGTTCACCATAAGACCAAATGCTCTGCAACAGAGTGCAGAAATCACAAGACTTTTAGCCTCTGCCCTAGCCACAAAGAGTGAATGTTCATGGATATAGCCTCAACCTGCGTAAGGGCAGCCATTTTATCATATACCAATATGCTATATTGTACACCAGACAGACACTCTGCTAACTTCATACAAACCCGCAGCGTGCCAACCAAAACAACAGACAAGAAACTGAATGGAAGTGGGCAAGGCCCTTCACCCTGTATTCATGTACAGGCCAGCAATGCAAGAAAAAGAGTTCATGTAAAACTGAAGTCACCTTTCTTTAAAAGGTTGTGACCATTCAACCATCAAAATGATGAAATTGGCAGCATGGGATTTAAAACGGCGCTGACATTCGATCTGGATCAATCCATCCCATATAAAATATCTTAAAACGTGGTACAAAAATATATGTTCACTGAATATGGCTGGATCATGAGGAGGATTTTACTGCCATCAAGTTCTTTTCCTCTGGAATACTTGGTCCGGTCTCTCTGGAGACTGTTGTTTTCTTGCTGGCCATAGTGGCAAATAGCGTGTCCATCATTCCCAAAACTTCGAGGAGTTCTTCCTGGTAACTGATTTCTTTTTCCAGTGTGTCTTGGAGCCTCAGAAATAATTTATCCACTACAGAGGACTGGTTTGTGACAGAAGAATATATGTCTAAAAACAAGAAGAAGAAAAATAAATAAAGGAAAAAAGTTTGGACGTTACATGCAGCCGAGTAAACCCAGCCAAATACACTATTATCTCTGTTAAAATCAGACTGTTTCTGGCTACATTTTACCATATGTTTAAGATCATACACAGTTGTTCAGTAGATTTCTATGTAAAGTGACTCCGAAGAGTGTAAAATAAATAAAATCTCAGCAATTCCTCACTTAAAGGTGTGGACACCTTTGGTGTCTCTCCCAATAATACATGCTGCATGTGGGGTCTGTGTGTCCCGGATGCTGCTGCATTCACTAGTTCTCATGTATTAGCAAAACTTCATTCCTGGACAGAATTCTTCTTTTACTGATCATGAAGGATTTCATCTCAGTTGAACAGACAGTCACCGATGCTGAGGAGCATGCGATTCCCTTCTACACAGCCTATGCGATTCTAACCCTTCAAATTGTCTTGTGTATTTTCCTCCCTTTCTACACAGCCTGGGTCAGCTTTCACTTCCCTCCACAATCTGATCTGCCATATAGTATCTTTTCCATGCCTCTGTTTCTCTCTAACACTAAGAAAAGTGAGGGCAGACAGATCTATTAGTAAAAGGAGAGGTGATCTGACAGATTTATGTGAGATTCAGAATTACCAGCAGCTAGGCAAAGGACCACATACTCTGGGACAAGCAAAATAGTAGACAATTTTTAATGAAGACTATATACAAAAGTAATTAAAGGGGTTGTCATCTCGCCATTTGAAGGCGAGATGGGACTAAACCTAGACCACCAGGTGGCCGACATATTGCAGGACAGGCCGCTGCAGTGCACAGGAGCTAGGCAAACAACGTAGCACAGCAAGCTGGTGTTTGCAAGTTATGTACTGTACTCTGCAATTTGCGTAGCTTCTGTGCACTCGATGGCCTGCTCTGCCATTTCTCGGCCACCTTGTGGATGGGGTTCAGTTCTAGCTCGCCTTATTAACGGCTAGATGAAATAATTATTTTAAATGCTGCATTTTTTAAGCAAATAGGCGATGAAAAAAATAATAAAAAAATCAGGGCAAAGTTGCCCCTGCGGATCTAGCCGAATACAGTCAAAAACTGCCAGTAACGGCCTGTGTTTTGCTGTGACATTGCCGCCAATATCTCAGCAGGACAAGTAAAACCTGCAGCAATAACTGACCTGCTGCAGGGATTGAAAGCCTGCAGTTCAATTCCGTTTATGCCATGGTTTTTTTCTGCAACAAGTGGATGAGATTTCTAAAACGTCACCCACTTTGCTTGGGCTGTAAATTCTGCAGATGTAGTTGGCACACCACATGTGAATCCCCCCTTATAGTATAAACAGTGTTGGTGATCTAAGATGCAAGGACACACTTACCAATTACATTTTCTGCCACATTTAACAATATTGGGGCAAATCGAGGCTCTACCATGTGCCTGTTGTGAAAATAAAGAGGTGCTCAGTTTTATTATATACATAGTAACTGCTGCTTTTCTGCAGAAAAAGTCACTGTTATCCATTATAACACATGCAATAATCTCTGATGCCGATAATAAAATAAACATGAAATGATTTTTATGTGCAACATATATGAAGAAAGTGCTCATTATTATGCAGGTGATTAAGCCAAAAGGAGTTATATGATGAAGTTTCGAAATATCAGAGATTCTCTGGACAAATATGGTGTCTTTAAAAGGGACTATCCAGGATTAGGCTACTTGCACACTGGCGTTTTGGTTTCCGTTTGTGAGATCCATTCAGGGATCTCACAAGCACTCCAAAACAGATCAGTTTTGCCCTTAATGCATTCTGAATGGATAAGGATCCACTCAGAATGCATCAGTTTGGCTCCGTTCCGCCTCCATTCCGATCCGTTTTTCACGGACACAATAAGGTACACTAGAAAACGGATCTGTCTCCCATTGACGGATCAGTTTTGGCCACGTAAAGATAATACAAACTGATCCGTTCAGAAAGGATGCATGCAGTTGTATTTGTAGATGTGTTTGTGCAGATCCATGACGGATCCGCACCAAACGCGAGTGTGAAAGTAGCCTTAGAAACACATGGCTGCTATTTTTCAGATCTTGCACCAGAACATTCCCATGATTTCTGTCTGGTATTGCAGCTCAGCCCCACTTAAGTCAATGGAGATAAATTGCAATACTACACATAACCGTCCAAAGATGAAGAAAAATCAGCTGTGTTTTTCTAATCCTGAACAACCCCCTTTAATAGCAAACCTATCCATATATTTGGGATATATTTTTTACTTTTTATATACATATACCAGCACTGATCAACAAATGGCCACATGAACAATGAGTAAAATGACGTACTTGATGAGGAAGTTGAGCATTAAGCTGAGCTGTTTCTCATCCCTCCCGGCTAGGGCGTTTTTGAGAGTTCCTCTTCGTTCGATTTCATTCATCACTGCCACAGTCACTTCTGGGGTTGCGGTTCTAACCTGAGTCTAAGACAAAGACAAAAGAGACCTATTACCTAATACAATAGAAAGGTCCAGAGAGAGACTGTGGGGACAAGATACCATGTTATACACAAAATAAAGTCACTGCAACAAAAGGTATGGAAGCAATTACCTGATCTGAGAACCCAACCATTCAGCAGAAGGAAGAGGTCGAGATGCATGCTAGAGAAAATTAGGCTAGTTTCACACTAGTGTCTCTCTGAAAACTACATGAATGCCGTCCGGCCCCATTAACCGTACATAGCCATTTAACATATTTAAAGGTTTTGATCATATCCCCCCCCCCCCTTTTTTAACTCTCCTGATTTTTGTAGCCCATCATTCAATGCCTATTCATTAAACAGAGGTCTTTTAGCAGGGACAGTAAGATGCCTTCATTTTCTTTAGTCCATCAAGCCATGGAAGGCTCAAAAAGCAAAGCCATGATTGCACAATGCAGCTTGTGGTCTCTTACCTCTAGCACAGCATCAAGAGCGGCAGACACCTGGAAACCTCTGAGCAGCTGGTCATATTTCTTTAAGCGTTGTCTTACTGGTTTACTGACAATGAAGTCATCCTGTAGAGAAGAAGAGATAACCCAGGACACTGCTGTATTCAATCTCTTAAAGGGAATGTGCAATCAGAAAAATTACCTATTGCTTAGGTAACATTTTTATGCTAAACATATTTCAGCGGTTTTTTTGTTTTCCATGTCACCATCTATATTTAAAATAAATCCTAAAATCCTGCAGTTTTCACACTAAACAAATCATATGCTTCCTTTTTTATACAGATTGCTTTCAGCAGTCTGCACATTATCATCACAGGTGGGCTTACATTGACAGATAACACATGATTCTCCATTCACAATAGGTGATTGTTAAAGCTTATCTACACCCCCCCCCCCCCCCCCCTGCATAATGTCCTCTGCACAGGTCATAGAGCACGTCTAGAAAACTCAATGAGTCAACTTCTGTGCATTGTGACTATGGTCCATGTGGCTGCTGTAAATTATCTCTTTAAATGTTGATCAGGCAAGATGGCTGCCCCCATAATCACGGACAGTAGCAAAAAATTAAAAATAAAGGTCATACATTGCCTTTAAAACAAAGCACTGACCAGCACTGCTTTTCTACCCAAATATACACAGGAAAATCCACTTGGTCTATACGCCCAGACTCCATTGCCTTCCTATGCCGGAGGCTCTTCAGCCACTTTACCTGTTTCGGCACGTAGTCCTTCCCTTTCACAAACATTCTGTATCTGGGACGTTTCTTCGCTACAGGTTCATTCGACTTCTTCTCCTCAGGCTTCCGATGTTTTACATTCAAGACGCTATTGGTCATTCCCACCACAATCATTTCATCATCGGGCTGAAGAGAGAAACGCCTCAATAGTTAATAAGGGTGTAACCCCTCCTAAAATATTCACACCAGTTCACTGCTGTTACCTCGATTGTCTGTAAGGCATCTCGAAACAAGGCTATAGGTTTTACTTGATGGTAAGCAGGCCATACTAGTGTCTCTTCACGCATGGACTGGCACATTCTAGGGTCTCTCACAGCGCCCAATGAGGCCGATAGTTAACAGACCCATGAAATAAGAGACATGACTAGCATACAGATCTTACATGTTACATACTTACAGCCAAGGCGAGGCTTAAGATTGAGGCAGCATAGTCAAAACTATGTACAACTTTGTAGTTCATCGTGCTGTAGACCTTCACGTGCCTGACGAGGAGAAAAGTATGAAATCAGATTATGTCTAGTAAATAGCCAAAGAGACCTTCACCTATCAAAAACAGAGCACTCCTAACACCACTGACAAGCCAGCAATAAAAATAATACAGAGGGTTAGTTTTTAACCCTTTCGCTACATAACATGCCAGAAATATAAGGGAACAAAGCTCTAGCTGCGAAATTTGGAAAGTAGCACTTGTCTGACGCTGAGAGAGCAGGAAGAAAGGGTGTACTGCCCAGCTGGGTAGGACGGGGAGCAGCGAGTAACATTAGAAAGAAAAGTCATAGCCAGTTGTCATCTTTCTGCAAGATGCCCCTAGTGTGTGACTTTTGTCTCGTTAGCACTTTCCTCTGTACCGATCTGAGAGGATGTATGCCTTGTGTCACATTTAGGAGGATACACATCTAATCACCCATCAGCATAATCTAACCTCTGGTTGATGTTTACTGGTATCTGGATTTCAGAGATTTGTGGGGGCTCTCAGAAAGACCACTATTCTAAAACGTAACCTTTAATTCTTGAACGATAAAAACCAATTCACCCATAATATACAATGAAAAGAAAATAAATAATTAAAAAACAATTGCTAAACAACTATTCCGATGGCATATGAATGTAGGAAGGTATGGCAGACGTATCATAAGCATAGCATGTGGGGCAATGTCCCTATTAATGGCCCTATCTCTGCCGCCCTGCCTACAAACAAAATTGCCGCCCCGATAGGGGGGATCCCGTGTCTCCTGATGGCCCTAGGATAGCCCTGACATGGGGAAATATTCCAGCTATGTGGAATGATAGCCCTGAATATGGACATGAACCACCCAATACCACCCAATTCTTTCTTTATTGTAATGTAAAGAGAAATAAAAAACAAATTAGAAAATGTACATCAAAGTACCCGTCACCTAAAAAGATTGTCACTAGAGCAAAGAAAAGATTCAACCAGATAACCGGAGCACTGTAGCCGTTAATAAGACGACAACGGACAGCTGGGTAGCTGATAATTAAATCAAAAATTCAATTTGTTATACTCTCTTGTGGTAACAAAGGATACCTAGCCTATTATACCATAAATCTTCTAAACTTTTAATGATATTTTCCTATAAATACACACCAATAACGAAATAAATTTGCGGGTAAATTCAGATGCAATTATTATATCAAGATTTGTACCTGCTGACCGCATATTACTGCAGTGTGCGAGCTGTTTTTAAGAGTAGCTCACTGATTTTTAGAATTTTTCTGTAGACCCCCAAAAGCCCTGCCAGTCAAGTGTGTTAAAAGGATTTTCCAATCTTTTTTAGAACGGACTGTCTAACAACTACAGGACCCTCACCGATTAGCGAAAGAAGGGAATGCCAAGGAGTTGCACTGCCAGGCACACATGTCTAGTGGAAATCTATTATATTAAATGTTATAAAAATGTTGATTTTGAAATTGGTAACAATAATGTGGATCCTACATGATTAAACTAAGAAGCTAAAGGCATCCAAGGGATGAATTTGTGACTAAACGTTATGTTACCCGAACTTTTGACAATAAAACCTACCGGTCTAGTGATCCAGACAGCAGCCTCTGACCAGAGCTACTGAGGCACAGGCTGGTTACGGTTTTGTGATGATTTCTTAATGACACCAATAACTGTCCTCCCTTCAGCAGGTCCCACACTTTCACATATCTACCACCTAAAGGAGAATGAAACAAAATGATTAGAAAATACCATATTAAAAGTGAGATGAGTAAACCTTGCCATCGACCAGTCAGTGTGGTTGCTGCGATGTTTTGTGGAAATTCCAGCTACACTCATGAAGTAGCTAAAAGTCATTTTTTTTTTTTTTTTTTTTTTTAATAAAGCAGACCTTCGTTTTAAATGGGTTTTCAGGGATTTTGATACTGAGTGATGACCTATCCTCAGGATAGTTGATCACTATCTGATCAGTGGGGTTCCGACACCCAGGATTCCCGAAGATCAGCTGTTTAAAAAAGGCACCGTTCACTTCAAAAGGGGTTGAGTGCGATACCAAGCACAGCCGCTATACAATGTACTTGGTAAGCATGGAGAAGGTCGTGGCACTCACAGGAGCGCCGGAGCTTTCTCAAACAGCTGATTGGCGGGGAAGCCTATGCATATGTAATAGGATACATCACATATAGTGACACAATGCGTTCAGAACTTGCAGTAAACGCTGCACCCATGTAGTGCTGGAGAAATGAGAGGGGTCCAGTGAGGACAGCAGCCACATATTCTGTACAGTATCAAGTGATTTTATTAGCTCTGATCTATGTGCCAGCTCCAAGGCGTTGAGTAATGCAGTCCGTGCACTGCGTTACTGATATACGGTATATGTAAAGTACGGTAAACGTTAGTGAGCAATGCCCAATACTACATTTATATTACCCTTATATATCCATGTCCCTTATTACAAAAAACACTACAGTTCACTGTTAGTCGCCAAGTTACAAGCCAAATAAAAACTGGAGAGGCAGCTGGACTGAAAGTACATGGGAAGTGACCTCCATACCTGCAGAGACGAGAAGCCCCCCTGAAGGGAAGAGCAGGACACTCTCCACAGGTTGTTCATGTTGCATGGTCATCACGCTGTTTTCTGTTCGAGCATCAAAAACCTTTACAGTATGATCATAGGAGCCTGTGATATAACACCGATAATAAGCGTTAGAGACAACATAATAGGGGTGAATGTGTCTATATAAAAAGTACAGACAGAAAAAAACATCCAATCCACTAGATTATCTACAGACCACTAAGAGTTAAGGCCATTATACACATGCTGGGGATCGGGGGTACTGTCGAGGATAAGTGTTCAGACAAACACACAGTCCCAATAATTGCCTGGTGTAAACGCTCACTCACTGGGCGATCCCATCTTTTATGCTTCACCTCTGCTGACTAACAGACAGTTATCAGGAACATTCTGTTCATTCCCCATAATTGCCTGTGGATCGGGCCTTTAGGCCATTTTCACACAGCATAACGTCATTCCTCCAGCTGTTCTAAGACTCAGTTCAAAATAGGACCCTACGGTCATCAGAACCTTGTTATGTAGAACGGCAGCAGCCTTGCCACCATGATACAGTCACATTTCAGCATTTGTATTACAGCATGAAAGCAGCCTTAGGGTACGGCTACATGGAGAGCTGCGCGACAGCGGATGTGGCCAGGTTCCCAGCATAGCAGTGATCCCATTGAAATGAATGGGATTGCCGCGCTAGTCGCAAGAAATCCAGCAGTGTTTGATTTCTTGCATCTCGCGTGTAAATCCCATTCGCTTCTGAGGGATCACCGCTCCGGGCCGTGACCAGTGCCGCCGTGTAGCCTTACCCTTGGGGGGCCAATAAACAGCACACAACTGTGTCTATAAATGACCTTTTAGCTATTTCAGGACAACGGAGGCACATTATTCCTAAATCTTGAGATTAGGGTGGCCACTATGAGAAGTCCCTTGTAACTGCTACAGCTAGTGGCTAATCACTGTAACGTCACACTCCACTATCGCTAAGACACCGCTGCCTCAAGTAGAGCCTTTTAAAAAGGGTCCTATTTTTCCAATTACTTCTTATATAAGCATAAGTAACGATTGATAATAGGGCAGGCCGAATGTAGAGAGACGGCTGCCGCTATGATGTGTTGATGGCCAATCCACAATAAGAGAATACAGAGTCTTATACCAGCCAAATACTTGCTTCAATAAGCCTCTGCCAGGGGAGCAAAACTCAATCCTTTTTCTATCATGGCATTCAGGCTGAGTGGACATTATTTAGGGCATACTGTCATCTACAAGCAGTGTTTGTATTGTAATCATAAAGCTGAGGGGGTCAGGTGTCTCTTGCTCTTTATCACCTGGATAGCTCACGCTTGTAAAGGGGATCATGGACATTGCTGTATACGCAGTTCACCAACATCCTAGAAAAGCTTTCGTCATATGTGACATATCATGTTAAGTAATAGTCAGGACTCCTAATAAACAAGCCTTATCATAACTTTAGTTGGATGTCATTTTATAGCAGCATACACCCTTTGACAGGATCCATCCAGTGCACACAATACTCGGCTGAGTGATGAGCAACTGCACAGAAGATTCAGTCATATACGGTCTTCACTTGGTGTAAGAAAATATAATAAATCGTACGGTGGAAGACTAGCGGCATAGAGCACAAATACATGCAAGGATTCATTTAATAAAAATAAAGCAAGAAGTCTTTAAGACGAGGTACCTGTAACAAACAGATCGTCATTGAGTTTACTCGCACAGCCGCAGCGCACGTAGTCCGTATGCTCTTTGTAGGTGGAGATTTCTATGCCATTTGGAATGTCCCAGATTTTGGACGCATAGTCATCTGAGCCGGACACAATCCGAAAATTATCTGCAGTGAAATCCACAAAATGCACGGCTCTAAGGAAACACAGAGGCGACATTGTATTGTACAGCAATAGCTAGCATCATATTACCGGGAAGGGAACTGAGCAGCCAACATTTGTACAGAGCTTTCCCATTAACAAAACCTTACTTCAGAAACCGTTTACTTTGACTCAGAAGCCCCAACTATATCAACCAATAGCACAATGTTACAGGAGTTCGCGCCAATTAGAATTTTATCAACTAACCACAGGACAGGTGATAAAAATGTCGAATGAACTCGAATGTCTGAATGAAGACTCAGTGGAGCATGCGTGCCGCTCCAATCAGAGTCTATGGGTCTGGTGAAGACAGCCGAGTATAGTGCATGCTTGACCATTGCTCCACTCAGATTCCCAATTGTGGTCATGCAGTATGACGGATAGGGGGCTTGGGACTCCTGTTCTACAGAATGAAGGATGTCCCATTGATCGCCTATTCTGAAGAGAGATGATAAATTACAATTGTGGTGAAAATCCCTCTTAGGCTGAGTTGACACGTAGTCTTTGGCAGTTTTTATTTATTTTAAGGTCACAGTTGCAGCCAAGATGCTTAAACTTTATAGCAGAATAATGAAGTCTACACACACAGTCTTTGGGACTATTTCGAAAGCAGCACACTCAGGGCATTGGCTTCTCTATAAGGCCTGAGAAACTCCAGAAAACATACTGACGAAACAACGCTAAATAAAAATTGGACTTTAAAAACACATATTATATTTAAAAAAACATTTGACTTTTGACAAACTTTTTAAAACTCCAGGAAAAAATATGCATCAAATAGGCCTAAAGTGGCTGCATGAAATTAAAGGGGTTGTCCAGGAACTGAGAATGACGACCTAGCCTTAGGATAGGTCATCATTATCACATTGCAGGGGGTCCGCGTCCTTGCTGATCCGTTGTCTCAAGGAGCCGTCGTGCTCACTGGAGCTCTGATGAGTGCGGAGGGGCTCAAGCACAGGACCGTGCATTGTATAGCCGCCGTGCTTGGTATTGCAGCTCAGCCCCTTTGACTTGAATGGGGCCGAGCTGCAGCGATATCACGTGGCCTAGGAAGACGCCTGGCCTCTTCTGGCAGCTGATTATGAGAATAGGTCACCAATAGAAAATCCTGGATAACCCCTTTAAGTATATAAAAAATAAACATTTTTTCTTTTAAGCCACTGAACAACATGACAGGTTGTGTTTTGCCACACTGGATATTAACAGATAAAAAGACTATTAAAGATATGAGACAAAGCGTAGTGATTAGGGCTGCAACGATTAATCGATGTAATCGATTATATTCGATAACTGGATTCGTTGTCGACGAATCCAGTTATCGAATAATCGCCGATTCGTTGCTATTCGGGCGGGCGGGCGGTCGCTGCATCTTTATTTTACCTTTTTACAATGACGCTCCCGCTCCTGTAACAGCCAGGCAGAGCGGACGGCGGCGTAACATCACTCACTCACGTGACACGCCTGCTCCGCCTCCTTCATTCATGAAGTGGGTGGAGCAGGCGCGTCACGTGATTGAGTGACGTTACGCCGCCGTCCGCTCTGCCTGGCTGTTACAGGAGCGGGAGCGTCATTGTAAAAAGGTAAAATAAAGATGAAAGCATCGGGGCCGGGGCTGTTAGGGGGAAGGGGGATCTGTCTATGGCACTGCTATGGGAAGGGGGGGTCTGTGTATAGCACTGCTATGGGGAGGGGGGAGGATCTGTCTATGGCACTGCTATGGGGAGGGGGGGTCTGTGTATGGCACTGCTATGGGAAGGGGGATCTGTGCACTGTTATGAGGAAAGGGATCTGTGCACTGTTATGCCCATAACAGTGCACATATCCCCCTCTCCATAACTACGCCGTCCACAGATCTCCCTCTCCATAACTACGCCGTCCACAGATTCCCCCATAATAGTGTCGCCCACAGATTCCCCCATAATAGTGTCGCCCACAGATTCCCCCATAATAGTGTCGCCCACAGATTCCCCCATAATAGTGTCGCCCACAGATTACCCCATAATAGTGTCGCCCACAGATTCCCCCATAATAGTGTCGCCCACAGTTCCCCCATGATAGTGTCGCCCACAGATCCCCCATAATAGTGTCGCCCACAGATCCCCCATAATAGTGTCGCCCACAGATCCCCCATAATAGTGTCGCCCACAGATCCCCCATAATAGTGTCGCCCACAGATCCCCCATAATAGTGTCGCCCACAGATCCCCCATAATAGTGTCGCCCACAGATCCCCCATAATAGTGTCGCCCACAGATCCCCCATAATAGTGTCGCCCACAGATCCCCCATAATAGTGTCGCCCACAGATCCCCCATAATAGTGTCGCCCACAGATCCCCCATAATAGTGTCGCCCACAGATCCCCCATAATAGTGTCGCCCACAGATCCCCCATAATAGTGTCGCCCACAGATCCCCCATAATAGTGTCGCCCACAGATCCCCCATAATAGTGTCGCCCACAGATCCCCCATAATAGTGTCGCCCACAGATCCCCCATAATAGTGTCGCCCACAGATCCCCCATAATAGTGTCGCCCACAGATCCCCCATAATAGTGTCGCCCACAGATCCCCCATAATAGTGTCGCCCACAGATCCCCCATAATAGTGTCGTCCACAGATCCCCCATAATAGTGTCGTCCACAATTTGTTTTAATATGGCCTTTGAACATAATTTTTCAAGTAAGATCATATAAACCTCTCTGTTTTGTAATTTTGTCGTTTTTCCCGATTAATCGTAGAAATTAATCGGCAACTAATCGATTATTCAAATAATCGTTAGCTGCAGCCCTAGTAGTGATAACTGCCGGTGATACTAGAGACACTTACTTGCTATGTCCGATGAATTGTCTCAAAGCAGCCTTTCCATTGATATCAAACAGCTGCACCACACTGTTTTCACAGCCCGCCGCAAGCAACTTCCCATCGCCTCGATATGTTCCACAATAGGCAGTGTCTTTAAAGCGGGAAAATGTTTTGATAGGCTCCTGAGAATATCTGCCATAGATGTGGATCTGAAGGGAGGATATAAGAATAGGATTAAAAGAAGTTTAAAAGGTTCGACACTGGACTTATATAAGCACTTAAAGGGGTTGTCTGGGTTTAGAGCTGAACCCGGACAACCCCTTAAACTATAGGCGACCCATAAAGTGCTCAATACCGTGGGAATTATTAAAGCGTTTGTCTGACAGTTGAAAAGGTCTTACAAAAAAGCTAAAATGGCTTACAATTTTATTTTTATTTTTTTAAAGCAATAGTCAAATCATCAATCCCTCTGAAGCCTCCACTTCCAGGGACCCCCTGTACAGCTGCTAATGCAGGGGACATCTAGCAAATGACCAAAGCAAGCTCTGTGCAGGCTGTTAAAGAGGCCATACAGATTGGACAGAAGATGGTTGAATAAGCAAACATCTGGTAAACTATCATTTTGAAAACACAGGTATAAACATTTGAGTCCATATTAGCCATTACACTTGATCACACTGCTCATACAAATTCAATGAAATGGGGCGAGGGACGAAAGATCCTGGATAAGCCCTTCTCCTCCTCCTCAGCAGCTGCTGGTAGCTGATTTTTTACACGTATGTGACATTCATATGTAATTAATATATCAGCACAGTATTTCAAACCTTCAAAAGGAAATTAAGATCATAAGTAAATGTATGACTAGTTCAGTGCTGCTCTACCAGCCAGTACTTACCCGGGTAGATGCGGTGACAGCATAATTACACGGCTGTACAGGTGAAAAGTCAATTTTTGTTACAGCACCAAATTCCTTTATCTGAACGGGAGTCTAATAAATACAAAAAAAGAAACCGAAAAGCCACATTTAATAAGATAAGTCACAACAAACAGGCTCTTTCTAGGTTACAAATGTAACCTCTTCAGGTTTCAGCCAGTAATGCTGCGATTGCGACAGTCGCAGAAAAATTCATTTTGGATGGGTTTGCTGCGACTGTCGTGTCACAATATGTCACAGTGCGAAACCATAGACTATCATTATAAAAATTGTCGCGCGACAAATGTCGTTGAGTAGCCCTAACCTTACCTGAAAAAAAAATATATACACCTGCCCTTCCCATATGTGACAGAGTGCAATGACACTGTGACTGCTATGGGAGGGGAGATAATATTAAAGGGAACCTGTCGCAGGGATTTTGTGTATAGAGCTGAGGACATGGGTTGCTAGATGGCCGCTAGCACATCCACAATATCCAGTCTCCATAGCTCTGTGTGCTTTTATTGTGGAAAAAAAACTATTTGATACATATGCAAATTAACCTGAGATGAGTCATGTCCCTGACTCATCTCACATACAGGACTCATCTCAGGTTAATTTGCATATGTATCAAATCGTTTTTTTTCCCCACAATAAAAGCACACCAAGCTATGAGGACTGGGTATTGTGGATGTGCTAGCGGCCATCTAGCAACCCATGTCCTCAGCTCTATACACAAAATCCCGGTGACAGGTTCCCTTTAAGGGATAATGCCATCTCTATGTCTGGGATGATCTAAACCCATACATGGACAGGAGAAAGGTTTGTGATCCTCCTCCTCTCACTCCAGGCTTCCTCCTCTTCCCCCTCCAGCCCGTCATCTTCTTCACAGTAGCTAAAGTGAGAGCTGCAATTACAAAATAGGCAGCTCTCACTTCCGCCTGCTCTAATTTAGCAGATGAAACCATTAGAATCACCCCCAGCAGCCACAAAGGCCGAGCTGGAGTAATCTAAAGCAGTACTGTCCTGTTCTGCATAAATAAACCAAACTCAAGCTAATCAGGCTACTTATGAGATTGCAGGAAAATAATATAACCGTATTGTGCCAAGAGCAATTATTCCAGTGTGGGGCATCTACATAGGGATGAATAAAGGGTATATTAGATGGGCAGTTTTTCTTTATGAACACTCGTTAGCGATCATCTTGCAGTCTAATGCTGCCTCCAATTGCCCAATGAAAGAGCAATCGCTCGTTCATTGGGCAATTCAGCATGCTAAAAGATCTAGATTTGCAGGCAGCAGATCGTGCTGTGTCCTGCATGGGGACAGCGATGGCATAGCGATATCTCTTCCCCATGCTGCAGAGGACATCACTGCATGTAATAGCAGCAGTGTCCTCTGCTAGCAATCTGGAGAATGCCAGGAGAGAACGCTTCCCTCCTGACAATCGCTTGCAGCATCGGGGTGTCTAATACAGCCTTAAAGGGGTTGTCTCGTTTCAGCAAGCAACATTTATCATGAAGAGAAAGTTAATACAAGGCACTTACTTATGTATTGTGATTGTCCATATTGACTTCTTTGCTGGCTGGATTCATTTTTCCATCACATAGCGTGCAAGCACGACCACCACTGATGGAATGCAAGGTGGTCGTAACCATGGAAACGAGCAGTGTATAATGTGATAGAAAAATGAATTAACATGTCCTATTCTTGGCCACAAAATGTTGTTCATGAACCCATTGAAGTCAATGGTTCCGCAAAAAAAAAAAAACGGATGCATCTGTATTTTGCGGATCCACATTTTGCAGACCGCAAAATACATATGGTCGTGTACATAAGGCCTAATGGGAAATATGAAGAGGAGAATTTTCATCACACTGTACACGAGTTACCTTGTAGCGCCTCCAGTACAACGTATCCTGTGTGATCTTCTCCCCAAGCTTGGGGTAAGATGGAACGGCCACAGGCTTGTACGACGACATCTTCCCTGCTCAAGGTACTAGAAGGTCTCCTTTTATTTTCCCTGAACACCTAGAACAATTATAAAAGGGATTTAGAAAAAGTAGTAACAAAATATGTGCACAGACATTATCCTGGATTGAAACATGAAATCGTAGATGTAGAAATTTTCTTCTCCGGATACGGCCGCACAGATCTGGCATAAGCCGCATGTGCTAAAGGAAGTCTTGTACACGCCAAAACCTGCACCATATTTAGAATGTGGATGGGATTTTGTAGAACACTGTACACTCGCATTGTACTCTGTACACAATTTTGCAATGTCTGAACAGTCTCTCACCAGTGCTTGACTGTCTCTGTCACTCCAGGGTGACCACCACGCCACTGAACCCGTAGCTGCCAGTAACAGCTGATCATATTTAAGATGCAACCTATGGCGAGGTAATCAATATGTTGGCCCAGAAAATCCCTATAAAATTAGCAGAGAAGTGACAGATTGCTGAAGACCCCCCCCCCCCCCCCCATACATATAGGAGAAAAGTTGGCAAACCTGCCTCACTCCCAGCATCCAGAGGGCAGCCCGGCGGGCAGAGGATCGCCCCCCGCAGCCCGGCGGGCAGAGGATCGCACCGGCAGCCCGGCGGGCAGAGGATCGCACCGGCAGCCCGGCGGGCAGAGGATCGCACCGGCAGCCCGGCGGGCAGAGGATCGCACCGGCAGCCCGGAGGGCAGAGGATCGCCCCGGCAGCCCGGCGGGCAGAGGATCGCCCCCGCAGCCCGGCGGGCAGAGGATCGCCCCCGCAGCCCGGCGGGCAGAGGATTGCCCCCGCAGCCCGGCAGGCAGGGGATATGACAGCTGGCTACCCAGGAGAATGATACCGGTGCCGCACCATGTGACCAGAGCGCGAAGCCTACGATATTACCAGGATAATGTATACCGCACCATAAGAACAGGGCTCCAGACCATTCATACCAGTCCAGAGCCCAGTCACCTACCCAGTGCCCCGGCCAGCAGCGCACACGTCCGGTCTACCTCACCACCGGGCAGTCACGTTGCCGGAATCACCCGTGTCAGCGGCCATCTTGCCTCATGACGTATTTCCGGTAAAGGCGCGCTGATTAGACGTCACTGTACGGGGCTGGACTGACCGGTAGATGCTCTGAACATGAATAGTTAGAATTGGGCCATTCCTCAGAAGCGGGGAGACCGATGGCAGAACCAGTAATCGTACAGCGACCCCAAGAGTTTGGGAACACGGGGAGCAGGACGTGAAGCCGCCCGGCGCTTCTTGATGACGTAAGACAGGAAGTGACGAGGGACAATAATATAACAATAGCAGTTATCTAAGGTAAGTGATGGGGACATGAGCACTTGTCTGCGGCTCTGGCAGTGCTGTGTCACTCGTCCCTCATAGATGACCTGTGATCGGTGTGCTCGGGGGGAGCGTGCTCTGCATCCTGGGAGGGGAAAGACGCCCTGGTAGCTCTGTAAGGCTTCATTCACACCTTTCAGGTGTACCTTTAACCCTTTCAGGACCAAGCCATTTTGCACAAATCTGACATGTGTCGCATTATGTGGTGATAACTTTAAAACGCGTTGACTTATCCAGGCCGTTCTGAGATTGTTTTCTCGTCACATATTGTACTTCATGAAAGTGGTAAAACTGAGTTAAAATAGTTCATTTTTATTTATTAAAAAAAATACCAAATTTACAAAAACTTTGGAAAAATTAGCAAATTTCAATTTCTCTACATTTATAATACATAGTAATAGCTCCAAAAATATGAATTGCTTTACATTCCCCATATGTCTACTTCATGTTTGGATCATGTCATTTTATTTTTTGGGGACATTAGAAGGCTTAGAAGCAAATCTTGACATTTTTCAGAAAATTTCCAAAACCCACTTTTTAGGGACCAGTTCAGGTCTGAAGTCACTTTGTGAGGCTTACATAATAGAAACCACCCAAAAATAACCCAATTTTAGAAACGACACCCCTCAAGGTATTCAAAACGGATTTTACAAACTTTGTTAACCCTTTAGGTGTTCCACAAGAATTAATGGAAAATGGAGATGAAATTTCAGAATTTCACTTTTTGGCAGATTTTCCATTTTAATCAAAAAAAATTTTTCCCACAAACCAATCTCAATATTTATTTCCCTGATTCTGTAGTTTAGGCTACTTTCACGCTGCTGTTTTTGGGTCCGCCTGTGAGATCCGTTTCAGGGCTCTCACAAGCGGCCCAAAATGGATCAGTTCAGCCCCAATGCATTCTGAATGGATAAGGATCCGCTCAGAATGCATCAGTTTGGCTCCGTTCAGCCTCCATTCCGCTCTAGAGGCGGACACCAAAACGCTGCTTGCATCGTTTTGATGTCCGTCTGACGTTGCGGAGCCAAACAGATCCGCCCTGACTTACAATGTAAGTCAATGGGGATGGATCAGTTTTCACTGACACAATATGGTGCACTTGAAAACGGTTATTATCATGGTAATGCAAACAGATCCGTTCTGAACGGATACAAGCGTTTGCATTATAGGTGCAACGATTGCTACGATTTTGGGGTGCGTATGACTTTTTGATCGCTTGGTATTAGGTATTATTTCACACTAGCATGACGGATTAGGTCCGGGTGCGTTCAGTGAAACTCGCACTTTTTGCAAGCAAGTTCAGTCAGTTTTGTCTGCCATTGTGTTCAGTTGTTTAGTGTTTTTCCACGCGGGTGCAATGCGTTTTGATGTGTTTTTCACACGCGTGAAAAACACACCTCTTAGAAACCATCAGTGAAAAACGCATTGCGTCCCCACTTGCTTGTGGAGGCAATGTGCATGTTACTCTGAAGCCCCATCCACTTCTGTGGGGTCAGGGCTGCATGAAAAACGCAGAATATAGAACACGCTGCATTTTTCATGCAACGCAGAACTGATGCGTGAAAAAAACGCTCATGTACACAGACCCATAGACATGAATGGGTCAGGATTCAGTGTGGGTGCTATGCGTTCGCGTCACGCATTGCACCCACATGGAAAACTCGCTCGTGTGAAAGGGACCTTACACTTTTAGCGATGTAAGGTGACAAAAAAATTTTTTTTTTTTTTTTTAGCAGCACAGTTTTTATTTTATTTTTTTGACGGTGGGTTAGGTCATGTGATATTTTTATAGAGCCGGTCGATACTGACGCGGCAATACCTAATGTCTACTTTTGTTTTTTTCCCTATGTTTTCCAATTTTTATTTTTTTTACTTTATTTTGGGAAAAGGACTTTTATTACATGAAACTTTATTTTTGGGTAAAACTTTTTTTTTTTTTTTATCACTTTATTTTTTCTCCCACTCTGTTACTTCAACTTTTGAGGGTCTGATCCTCTTTACAATGCGTCACAATACTTCTGTATTGTAATGCATTGGCTGTAAGTTTATTACTCACTGTAATAAACTTACAGCCTGTTTGCCTGTGAGATCCAGGGGGCTGAATCTCACAGGCTGTCACAGAAGGCATCGAGCTGCCTTCCATGCCATCGGGTCCCCGTTACAGCGGTGCAGGGACCCAACACGTACCGCAGCAGTGCAAGGGTTAATGAGTCGGCATGGGTGTTTTCACCGATGCTGGCGCATACAGTAAGGGTCCGGCTATCAGTGACTGCTGGACCCCTGCAGCTAATCGGGTGGGTTCAGCTCCTGCTTCCGTCCGATCAGCCCGCCATACATGTACGGCGCTGGGATTTCTGACCCACTTTCCAGCGCCGTACATGTACAGCGCTGATATCCTACGGGTTAAAAAAAATGACTTGCACACTAGCGTTAAAGTTTTCCAGTATTGAGATCCGTCACAGGGGCTCAGTACCGAAAAAAAAACGCTTCAGTTTTATCCTAATGCATTCAGTATGCTTTAGGATGTCTTCAGTTCCGTCTGCTGTATTTTCTCCGGCCAAAATTGCGGAACACTTGTCGGAATGTCGGATCCATTGAAATGTATTAATGCTAGATCCGGTATTAAATGCGCAGACCAAAAAAAAATAATCCAGTTATTTCAATGCATTTGTCAGACGGATCCGGAGGCAAATGCTATCTGTTTGCATACGGATTTCCGGCAGACAGTTTCGGCAACAGAACTGCCTGCCAGAATCCTCTAACGCAAGTGTGAAAGTACCCTTGCCTGTCGCCGGGTCTACAGTTCCAGCGCCGATCCTCCTTGTCCTCCGCTTCTGTTACTTGCTGCCAGTTCAGGGGGTGCCAAAAGGGAGAAAGGAGGTTTTTTTTTGTTTTTGTTTTTTTAAACCCGTGCACCCTGTCTAGCCATATGAAAAGGGGGTCCTGGTCTTGGAGAACCTATAAATTACTGGAGAACAGTCGGCAGTGGACAGGACTGTACACCTCACTTCTCTGCACTTGCGATGTTGAGCAGAATGTCCGTGTAGCCGCAGCTTAGTTACTTTTCCTTTTATTTTCGAACTAACGATAGATCCGGGTCAGTGCAATCCTACCATGCCGAATTAACTACGGAGGCTGTCAATGAGTCGCTGAGGAACCATGTCTGCCCTGAGCAATCTGGAGGGCTCGGCCGAGCTGTCGGGTGACGAATGTGTGAGCTTCTGTCTGTCCGGCATGCCTGATATCAAAGTGGAACATGTGATGGAGTCCAACCCAGAAGAAGGAACGGCCCAGAACGTAGCCATGGGAATGAAATTCATTTTGCCAAATAGGTTTGACATGAATGTCTGCTCTCGCTTTGTCAAATCATTGAATGAAGAAGACAGTAAAAACATCCAAGATCAAGTAAACTCTGACCTGGAAGTCGCGTCCGTCCTATTTAAAGGTTAGTAACCGCGTGTCTCGTGGCACACTTGATACGTGATACTTTCTCTTAAGCCATGTACATATTCGTAACCATTGTTTTAGGCTCTAAAGCAGTCAAAGTAAGAAAAGCAAGCGTGCACCTTTTTTGTCTACAGCTCCTATGTAAACCTATATGTCTCTATGAATACAGACTACATACAAACCTTGTGTAGTCCGCTTTTGCAGTCATTTGGCTCTCCCTTCTCTCTACCATATCTGCTACTGTAAGTAGGTTAGTGTGTGGCAAGGTTTATTTGATGGTTCTTTCCCGTTTGTGTAACCGTTCCGTGCATTGGTGCGTGAGCCGTCCACACTGCGCAAAAAGTGAATAAGTCCGCATCCATGATGCGGTGAACACACGGCCAGTGCCCATATATTGCAGATTCGCTGTTTGTGGTCCGCAATACGGGCACAGCGGAGCTACGGTCTTGTGCCCTAAGGTGTGTCTTGCTTAGGGTTGTTTAGATACCAAAATTTAGATTTGGTTTTGATACCATAAAAAGGTATTGCGATACTTGATACCACGCGAAAAAAAATAAAACACCAAAAAAAGCAGCGTGCATTCCGCATTTTATGGAACGTCCAGCTTATAATCGAATAGTCCGGTCCTATTTTTTGGGGGGTCAAGGCGACAAAAAAATGCCTAAATGCCTGTTCACAGCATAGATTTTTTAAAATATTTTAATAGTTTGGACTTTTCAGACGTGGCGATATGTGATGTTTAACAGCGGCTGATCGCAGCGCCCTGTTATAGAGGCAGGGTGCCAGCTATGTGATTCTGCCGCCTCCTGTATTTGTATTAAAAGTTAACTTTCATTGGTGGCTCAGTGTGCCCGCCTCTCCTCCTCCCATCTCTCCTCATTGACAGTGGCGGCACAGGGGTGAGGGAGAGACTGCTTCCTTCCCCCATGTGCTGCTGAGGGAACTTGTCAGCGCGCTCCAAGCTCTGTGATACTAGACTGCGCAGCAGCACAGCCCAGTATCGAAAAAATGGAAATCTCGGTATCGTATCGAAACCGGTACAAAAGTATCGATTGGGTATCGAAATTTTGATACCCTAAACAACCCTAGTCTTTCTACTGCCCTCTCTCTTTTTTTAGTGCATGGGTGTCGACCAGATTCCATGTAGGGTGATTGCTTATTTGTTCACAGCCTAGGTAACTTTATTCTATCTGTTATCTTTTGTCTGTCCATCTTTCTTTATATCTATCCTTAAAGTACTCTGTGTCATAGCTTAGTCAGCTTTTTATGCACCTAAGCCTTGTCGAGCCTATTTTATTCCCGGATCTCAGAATTCACTGTAAAACAGTTAGCAAACATGAGATGTCCTTATGGTATGCTATGTTGTTGTACTGGATCAGCAGACACTAGATCAGCAGATAGTGTTATCACTAGCCATCATACAGTTTTTCTTAATGATGCTTTTTTTTTTCTTTCTAGCTGAATGCAACATACACACCTCCCCGTCCCCCGGGATACAAGTCAGACATGTGTACACCCCCTCGACAACCAAACATTTTTCACCAATCAAGCAGTCCACCACACTGACAAACAAGCACAGAGGCAACGAGGTGTCAACTACACCCCTGCTGGTTAACTGTAAGTACCTGCTTGTCCACCTTGTGGTATTATCTGCTATGTTATCCCTATGTTATAAACCTTCTTTTTTTAGGACATAGATGGATGTCATTGTTCATTTAAAAGTCTTCTGCAATATTATAAGTGAAGATAATTCATCTTTTTCTTTAGTCGTATTAATGATATAACGAAAGGTGTTGGAAGATGTAGGAAGCAATTAGGGCTGCAGCTAACGATTATTTTAGTAATCTACTCCTATTTTTACAATTAATCGAGTAATCTAATAAGAAAAAATGAATTAATAGACTGTTTTCCTTTATAAAAACTCAATAGACCCCCTGCCATCAGTCCCCAACACCCTTCATTCCCCCCGTGCGATCAGTTCCCCCCCCCCCCCCCCGTGCATCAGCTCCGTTACCCCAGTGCCTTCAGCTCTCCCCCACCCCGGTGCCTTCAGCTCCACTCCCCCTTGTGCCGTCGTGTCTCACCCCTTGTGCCATCATCTCTGCCCCCTTGTGTCATAGTCTCTGCTCCCCCTTGTGCCCTCGTCCTGACACCCAGAGTGCACAGAGTCATTGGTTGCTATGACGCTGTGCACTCCGAGCCCCCGGCCTTAGTCGAGGCCCCATCCCCTCAGTGTCACCAACTTATGTAAATGTGCCTAAAAGTGTGACTGTTGTATCAACGTTAAAAAAAAAAAATGTGCGGGGACACGCATGTTAGTAACTTTTGCAATATACAACCCCAATTCCCAAAAAGTTGGGACGCTGAGGAAACTGTGAAATGTATATAAAACCTGGATGCAATGGTCTGCAAATCTCATTGACCTATATATTATTCACAGTAGATCATAGAACACATATCAGATGTTAAAACTAAGACATTCTAATAATTCATGAAAAAATTCAAAGTTCATTATTTACATTTTACACAGCGTCCCAACATTTTTGGGAATTGAAGTTGTACTTCATAAAGGAAATGTGTGTAATTGTGTTAAAAAAAAACTGCAAGCGTTGCGAAGGAGAATACATTTTCATCATTATACTCAACGCTGAATATGACTTGCTGTGTTACCGTCTAGCAGTGCACAATCGGGGCTGCCATCTTCACACATCCTATTAACAAGGGGAACAGTAACCCAGTTGGCAATGTATTAATTGATACATTTAATCGTTGTTTTTTTGTTTTCACCCTCTTCCTCACAGCTGTCTGCAGACAAAAATAATACATATATATATATATGGGGACTATTGATTTAAAATAAACATATAAAAAACATGTAAATGAAACGAAACATGAAGCAATTCCCTTTTCTCAGAGTTTTATCTGTCCATGGGTCCCATTGCTTATGAAATGTTACACTCTTGTCTCCTAAGTCCTTTTATATTGAATTTGTTTTATAAGATATCCATTTTCTAGCAATGATTTGATTTTGCCACCATTGTCAAGCTGAGAAATAATATTCTCTCCTGGCCTAAACTCTTATTTTTGCTGAGGTGTACTAAAACCCGTCATGTTCAATTTACACATAATTGAGAGATCATTTTATTCAGCAGCATCAACCCTACCCTACCATGCCTTATGCCTAGTTTAATAGGGTTAATCCTGTTGACAGATGCTGTTTTAAACCCATTATGAGCCCTCCTTCCCTTGTATCTCTGAAGTTTGAAGCAACACTATGGCAAGTAGTCCTTTACTTGGGACATTTATCACTCTCCCTTCCTTTTACGCCTAAAGCCTCATTCACACGTCAGTGTTTCACGGATGTGTGCTGTATGTGTTCTCCACGGACAGCACACGTCGTCGTTCATTTTAATGTGTGTATTCACACATCAGAGTTTTACCACGGTCCGTGGGTCCGTGTTTTTAGCACTGAAGCATGCTCTATTTTGACCGTGTTCACGGATCCTTCACACCCAGTATAGTCTATGGATCCGTGAAAACCACAGATGTAACACGGATGCCATTTGTGTTTCATGGATCATTAGGAAGAGATGCTTTGAAAAAAATAATTTCAGCTGTGCAGTGTCAGTGAAACATGGATGACACACGGTCAGCGGAAAACGGACACATGGACCCAACACGGATACATCATGGACATCTTCACGGAGGTGTCACTGACCACCTTTTCATGGATTTAAACACGGACGTGTGAATGAGGCTTAAATAGAAGTAGTAGTGTGAAATATAATCTCTGCCAAATCGTAAACGGTACCATTTAGGGCTCGTTCACATGAGCTTTCCATTCTACAGATCTTTCAGAAAAACATAAAAATTGAAAAGACAAAAAAAAATAAAAATTGATCCATTAAATGAATGGAATGACAGATACAAGTGGAATACAATTTGATTCTGTCCGTTGTCTGTTGACGTGAAAAAAAACACGGATAACTCCATTCCAGCATGTATCTGTTATCCTGCAGACAGGTCTTTTTCTTCCACCAGATACATGATGGCGCGGACACGAACTGAGCGTAACGGATGCATTAAAGCGCCCATTTTATTTTTATTTTTTTCAGATCTTCTGACAAATCAAAACGAAAAGATAACTGCAGATGTGAACAAGACATTGTATATTATTATACATTGTAGTAACCAAAAAAAAAAACTAAAGATTTGTGCAGTTGCTGATCTATGTATCGCTCAGAGGCAGTGGCGTAGCAAGAACTGACTGGGCCCCAGAGCAAATTTTTGAATGGGCCCCACAGCAATCCCCTCTTCCTGTGCAACCCCTACTCCTGCCGCTAGTTAAGATCACTCTCAGAACAGGCCCGGCAGCTGCTCCACTGTATATAGTGTCATTGTATAATACTGTTAAGGGGGCCCTGACACTAAAATCTTTCAGTCCTCCTCCTTTTCAGTTCGGGCCCCGTAGCAGCCTCTTCCCTGCTTCCACTATAGACGGGATGGCCAACCTGAGTCTCTCCAGCAGTTGCAAAACTACAACTCCCAGCATGCCCAGACTGCCTACAGCTATCAACCTCCAGCAGGGCATGGTGGGAGTTCTGGTTTTACAACAGCTGGAGAGCCGCAGGTTGCACTATAGCTTCGCCCCTGCACAGAGGATTGTCCAGACCGGATACAGTTGTAGCCACCTCTCATGTGGGTAAGACTAGCGATGTATGGGTTTTCTTCTTCTGTATTGTCACTCAGGGACAGGGAGCAGAGATCTTAAAAAACTGGCAAGGGTGTGAAACTGAAAGTGTTTTGCAGAATAAACTTAATTTACTGCATGTGAAACCAGAAAAGCTTAGCGCCATCCTTCCATAACCGTGAGAAGGCCTTAGACCAGAATGATGCTTTGCTTGCAGTCTAAACTGAGTCTTTGCCCCTTCCACAGCGCTGTCGGTCCACCAGCTGGCTGCTCAAGGGGAGATGGTCTATCTAGCAAGTCGCCTTGAGCAAGGTAATGTGCGACCCTCGTTCCTGACCAGTCATTTAGGCAACCCTATAGTAAGAGGCGGGGGACTGGCCATAGAAGTTTGTAAAAAGGATTGCAGTATTTATAGTGAAGGTTTTGGGGTGGTCAGAGCTGGGGTTATGTGAGGTGGGCTGGGCGGTCTTCTATTCCGGATATTGTGCTTGTGGACACATTTGGCTAAAAAGATTTCTTGATCCTCTTGTCAGAAAACGTGATCAACCTGACAGATGAAGAAGGTTTCACACCACTTATGTGGGCCGCGGCTCATGGGCAGATCGCCATTGTGGAATTTCTACTTCAGAATGTAAGAGATGAAAAGAGCCTTCAAATAATTTGCACATAAAAGGCAGAACTGAAAAACCTATCTGTCCTTTATGTAGGGCGCGGATCCTCAAGTCCTGGGTAAAGGTCGGGAAAGCGCTCTGTCACTGGCCTGTAGTAAAGGATACACGGACATTGTGAAAATGCTGGTGGAGTGTGGAGTGGATGTCAACGAGTATGACTGGGTACGAGCAAACATGAAAATGATAAAAAAAAAAAAATGCATAAAGTAACAAAAAGATGCGCACACCTCACCTGCACTGTATTGAGGAGCCTATAACATTATACATTCTTCTCTACAGAATGGAGGGACGCCCTTGTTATATGCTGTCCATGGCAATCATGTCAAGTGCGTGAAAATTCTTCTAGGTGGGTATGATCTACGTATAGGTGCATGATCGGTTACCGATATGTTATAGGATGCACTAGTTTTATGTAAAAACACTTGTGCAAAAAAAACACCATGATGTTCATTTTGTAACATTTTTAAATGAATTTTTTTCTTCTGCCATTTTTGAAGTCCTACAATAGAGGAGCCTTATGCTGCATTTAATAAAAAATAAAAACTGACACAAAAAAAATGCCAAAAACCAAAACGCTGTTTATGTAGTCACTTCAGTATTTTGCTGTAGACTTCAAAGTAACCCCTGGACGCAGAAAAGAATGCCAATGAAAATGGCACAAAAACACGCACAAATATTGCCTGACATATTTTAGGCCTCGTGACTAGTGTGAAAACCACATGATTTTAGGATCTTGTTTTTTAAAGGGCTTCTGTCACCGGGATCATTGTAGTGAAACAGGCTGACCTGCCACGTGCGCAGGTCAGCAGAAGTTGGCAGTCTTGGTGCCGTCCCCATCTGTGGCTTTATTTCTGAGAAAGCTGAACTTATAATATTTAAAAACGAGCATCGGGGGCATTACCTTTACTCCTAGAGGCTGTGTTCTCCCTGCTGCCACCGCTCCCCCTGCACATTGACGGGGCCCGGCAGTGTAAATGTCATCACCACGCCTGGCCTGGACTTCTCCTAGTCTTGCTCCTTTGCCGTGCAGGAGAACTGACGGTGAGCCTCTCTCCCTCCCTCCGCCCTGGAGTTATCACTCTCTTTACAGGTCAAGGACAATATGTGCTCTGCAGTTGTCACATTTAGGGGAGGTTCTTTTGTAAGAAAGTGAACAGTTACATACAGTGCATTCAGAAAGTCTTCACACCCTTTCACATTTTTCACATTTTTCACATTTTTGTTATGTTGTGCTAAAATAAAAAAATGTCAAGTTTTTTCCCCCCAGCATTCTGTTTTTTACAGTACCCCATAATGAGAAAGTGAAAACAGGGTGTTAGAAATATTAGCTAATTTATTGAAAAGGAAAGCTAAAATTTAGCATTGACATAAGTATTCAGCTTATTTGAAGCTCCTTTGGCAGCGATTACAGCCTCCAGTCCTCTTGGGTATGATGCCACAAGGTTTGCACACCTGGATTTGGGGATTTTCTGCCATTCTTCTCTACAAATCCTCTAAAGCTCTGTCAGGTTGGATGGGGACCATCAGTTCGAATGGGTTCAAGTCAGGGCTCTGGCTGGGCCACTCAAGGACATTCACAGACTTGTCCTTTAACCACTCCTGTGCTGTCTTGGCTGTGTAATTAGTCATTCTCTTGTTGGAAGGTGAACCTTCAGCTCAGTCTGAGGGCCAGAGTACTCTGGATCAGGTTTTTATTAGGAATATCCCTGTACTTTGCTCCATTCCATTTTTCTGGACCCTGATCAGTGTCTGTCCCAGCTGCTGAAAAACTGCCTTGCGGCATGATGTTGCTGCCACCATGCTTCACTATAGGGAGGTGATGACCAGTGCCTGGTTTTCTCCAGACATGATGCTTAGAACTGAGGCCATAAAGTTCAATCTTGGTTTCTTCAGACCAGAGAATCTTGTTTTTCAAGGTATCAGAGTCCTTTAGGTGCTTTTTTTTCAGACAGGATTTCATGTGTCTTTTACTAAGGAGAGGCTTCTTTCTGGCCACTCTGCCATAAAACCTAGGTTGCTGGAATGCTTCAGTGATGGTTGACCTTCTGAAAGTTTCTGCCATCTGAACACGGGATCTTTGGAGCTCAGTCAAAGTGACCTTTTAGGTTCTTGGTCACCTCTCTTAGGCTACTTTCACACTAGCGGCACGGACCTGAACAGCCTGTCGGATCCATCCTGGGCGGCGGAGGCACGGCAGCGCACAGCGAGAGGATGCCGGAATAAAACTACGACATGTCCAACATTTATTCCGGCAGCCCTTTCGCCGTGCCTCTGCCAGAACTCGGCCCCACCCCCATTATAGTCAATGAGGACTGAGCGGTAGTCCAGGAGCACACGTTCACTAGCGGCAGGACGGATCCGACAGGCTGTTCACCCGACGAAACAGCCTGCCGGAGGTCCGTGCCGCTAGTGTGAAAGTAGCCTAACCAAGGCCTTCTCCCCCGATTACTTAGTTTGGTGGGGTAACCAGCTCTAGGAAGAGTCCTAGATGTTCTAAACTTCTATTTAAGAATGATTGAGACCACTGTGCTCTTGGGAACTTTTAGTGCAGCATACATTTTTGTACCCTGTCTCCAGATCTGTGCCTTTACACAATCCTCTTTCTTCTTTCCTTTTTTTTTTTTTCATTTTTTTTTTTTTAATCGGATACTTTGATGAAACATTTACAAAATAGTATACAAAAGGTATACAAAAAAGGGAATACAGCAGTCTGTAAAGTACTGTATCGGTATAAGAAATAATCATTACACTCAGCTATGTCCATGAAGTCCCACCCACACCCCAGCAAAGAGACAGTTACACAATCCTGTTTCTGAGCTCTACAGGCAGTTATTTCCTCCTCATGACTTGGTTTTTGCTCTGATATGCATTGTCAGCTGTGAGACCTTCTAGAGACAAGGCTGTGTCTTTCTAAATCATGTCCAATTACCTGAATTTACTGCAAGTGGACTCCAATCAAGGTGTAAAAACACCTCAAAGATGATACGAGAAATGGAAGGCCCCCTGAGCTAAATTTCAAGTGTCACAGAAAAGTGGCAGAAGCCACAACATAACAAAATGTTTAAAAAAAATGTGAAAGGGTTTAATTATCCTTTGTACCTAATCAGTTTCTTTGCTCACTAAGCACTGCTTAAACATTCACTTCAATGGGGCTGAGCTGCACCTAGGCCACGTGGCCGATGAACGTGACGTCACATGTCCTAGAGAAAGCTGCAAGAACGCCGCTGTGCTACCTCGAGCGCTGGTGCCTTCTCAAACAGCTGATCAGTGGGGGTCCCGGGTGTCAGACCCCCACTGATCAGATCCGGAGGATCGATCATCAGTTCAAAAATCTCAACAAACCCCTTTAATCTCTAGTGATTATATGAGGAGATGTAAGATGTGTACATGTAGACATAGGCATAAGCAGCATGTATGAACTCTGCTCATCCTGGACATGTTGTGTGTTAGGCTCTGCTTAGGTTTTTAGGTACAAAAATGAATTTTTAGCCATATTTTACCAAATGTTTTAGATGAATGCAACATTTCCTGAAGGCACTCATGATTGTAAATGTATGGTTGGCATTTTTACAATGTGTCAGTATACATTCGGAAATGTGTGAGAATTGTCCTGGCATTGAAAGGGTTAACACAACTAATTGAATAGTCAAGTAGATTACAGCATATACAGTCAGGTCCATAAATATTGGGACATTGACACAATTGTAACATTTTTGGCTCTATACACCGCCACAATGGATTTGAAATGAAACAAACAAGATGTGCTTTACCTGCAGACTGTCAGCTTTAATTTGAGGGTTTTTACATCCAAATCAGGTGAACGGTGTAGGAATTACAACCGTTTGCATATGTGCCTCCCACTTGTTAAGGGCCAAAAGTAATAGAACATAATAATAATAATCATAAATCAAACTTTTACTTTTTAATACTTGGTTGCAAATCCTTTGCAGTCAATTACAGCCTGAAGTCTGGAACGCATAGACATCACCAGACGCTGGGTTTCATCCCTGGTGATGCTCTGCCAGGCCTCTACTGCAACTGTCTCAGTTCCTGCTTGTTTTTGGGGCATTTTCCCTTCAGTTTTGACTTCAGAAAGTGAAATGCATGCTCAATCGGATTCAGGTCAGGTGATTGACTTGGCCATTGCATAACATTCCACTTCTTTCCCTTAAAAAAACTCTTTGGTTGCTTTTGCAGTATGCTTTGGGTCATTGTCCATCTGCACTGTGAAGCGCCGTCCAATGAGTTCTGAAGCATTTGGCTAAATATGAGCAGATAATATTGCCCGGAACACTTCAGAACACTTCATCCTGCTGCTTTTGTCAGCAGTCACATCATCAATAAATACAAGAGAACCAGTTCCATTGGCAACCATACATGCCCACGCCATGGCACTACCACCACCATGCTTCACTGATGAAGTGGTATGCTTAGGATCATGAGCAGTTCCTTTCCTTCTCCATACTCTTCTCTTCCCATCACGCTGGTACAAGTTGATCTTGGTCTCATCTGTCCATAGGATGTTGTTCCAGAACTGTGAAGGCTTTTTTAGATGTCGTTTGGCAAACTAATCTGGCCTTCCTATTTTTGAGGCTCACTAATGGTTTACATCTTGTGGTGAACCCTCTGTATTCACTCTGGTGAAGTCTTCTCTTGATTGTTGACTTTGACACACATACACCTACCTCCTGGAGAGTGTTCTTGATTTGGCCAACTGTTGTGAAGGGTGTTTTCTTCACCAGGGAACTTATTCTTCGGTCATCCACCACAGTTGTTTTCCGTGGCCTTCCAGGTCTTTTGGTGTTGCTGAGCTCACCGGTGCGTTCCTTCTTTTTAAGAATGTTCCAAACTGTTGTTTTGCCCATGCCTAATGTTTTTGCTATCTCTCTGATGGTTTTTTTTTGTTTTTTTTCAGCCTAATGATGGCTTGCTTCACTGATAGTGACAGCTCTTTGGATCTTATCTTGAGAGTTGACAGCAACAGATTCCAAATCCAAATAGCACACTGGAAATTAACTCTGGACCTTTTATCTGCTCATTGTAATTGGGATAATGAGGGGATAGCACACACCTGGCCATGGAGCAACTGAGAAGCCAATTGTCCCATTACTTTTGGTTCCTTAACAAGTGGGAGGCACATATGCAAACTGTTGTAATTCCTACACCGTTCACCTGATGTGGATGTAAATACCCTCAAATTAAAGCTGACAGTCTGCAGGTAAAGCACATCTTGTTTGTTTCATTCCAAATCCATTGTGGTGGTGTATAGAGCCAAAAATCAGCATTATACTGCACATCGTCTCCCTTGCAGCAGCAGTGTAGTGAATGGAGCTTGTGCTTGTATTACACTGCACTTCCGAGACGACGGGCAGTGTAATGAAGAGGAAGCAGTGCTACAAACAGCTGATCAGCAGGGTTGTCCGACCCCCACTGATCAGATATTGATCACCTGTCATCAGTATAAAACCCCTGCACAACCTCTTTTAGTCAGAACAAATTAAATATAGGTAATTTATGTGAAAAAATGGGGAAACATTTTGGGAAACTTTTAGAGAGTATTATTGAATTTTGTTTAAAGGGGTATTCTGGTTCTATAAAGTTATCCCCATCCTGTGAATAAGGGATAGCTATTAGGTTGTTAGGGGTCCTGCCGCTGTACTCGGGTATCTCAGAAACTCCAATAGAAATGAATGGAGTGACTGCACGCATGCTCCAAGGCCGCTCGGTTCATTTGGGGGGGTCCACAGGGTATGGGGCCCCTGTTGTTGGGGTCCCCACCAATCTAATAGTTGTCCTCTAACCTGTGGACAGGGGATAACTTTATATAGCACGAACATCCTTTTAACGATCATTTATTCTTCCTGGCAGAGAATGGGGCAGATCCGACCATTGAGACAGACTCTGGATATAACTCCATGGACCTGTCTGTAGCTCTGGGACACAGGAGCGGTAAGTTATGTATTACAGCAAACAACCCTCTGGGTCTAGATCCAAGTCTATTCAGCTTGTGTACACAGAAGTGATTGTATGTCCTACTACATAAACAGCAGGCTCGGCATCATGCTCCTACTGTCAGTATCTGGTTAACCTGTCAATATTGCGAAAACGCTGTAACGTCACTAAGTCAATAGAAAGCCATGCTGGGAATATCATTTGAGGGCATGTCCTTACTATATAATAGATTTATGGTTGAATTCCTATAGATAGATTGCTAACAGAATGTCCGTAAACACTTCATTATGTGCAGTTGCTGATATTGCCCAATGGCGGTAACCATCATCATACAGTCATTTTTAAGATATCCCCTTCCCTTTGTGGACTCAGCATGACCATGTATTTCCTGGACACTCATTCATGTGTCCTACAGCTTTCCAATTACTATTATTTTTCAGAGCTTCAGTAGCCTGACCTGTGATGATCATAGTGGATGGCTTCCTTTAAGAAGAGGTGCTTCAAGGGTTTTCCGTGAGTTTGATATTGATGACCGTTCCTCAGGATGGGTCATTCATATGCGATTCGTGGGGGTCCGACACCCCTGGCGATCAGCTGTTTGAAGAGGCCCGGGCGCTGCAGCCTTCTCACAGCTTACCAAGCACAACGGCATACATTGTGGAATTGCTTGATATTGTAGCTCAGGCCCATTCACTTAAACGGGACTGAGTTTTCACATTCATGTCACTGGCTTAGGAAGAGGCCATGTCGCTCACCACGCCGCCAGGGCCTCTTCAAGCAGCTGATTGCCGGGGGTGTTGGAAGTGAGACCCCCACTTATTAGTTACTGGTGACCTATCCCGAGGATTGAACTCCTGGAGAGACCCTTTAAGATATATACATTATCTGTCTATTTATTGGATGGATAACAGGGGGAAGAGCACAACACAAAGTTCTAAGAAAAGATGCTCAAAAATGTATGGCAAAGTATTTACAAAAAAAAGACAGATCTGTCAGGAGAGTTGACAGGTCTCTTGTCTTTCAGTGTCAGGAAGTGATAGCGCACGGCTAGGATTGTAGGGTCTAACCGCATTCTCAAGAAGAAAGGACAGAGGCACAGCAATCATCGGAAATCCCAACAGTCAGACCCCCACAAAAGTCAGTGACATTGTATTCAAGAGAGATGCCATGACCTTTTCCAAAATTCCACTGTTAAATATGCAGTGTGAACGGCCCCTTAGACCAGAAAACTCTTTTAAGAACCCTGGATAAGAATAATCACATTTATTTTCACTTTCTTCTCCGTTTTCTTTAGGTCTGATTACATAAAATGTCATTTTCTGATATATATATATATATATATGTGTAATGCACTGATCTTACCCTGTCTTACAGCCGGGAGCAGTGACTAACCAGCTTGTCCTTACTTTTTCAGTCCAACAAGTCATCGAGAATCACCTTTTGCAGCTTCTTCAGAGTATCAAGGAATAATGGACACTTTATAGGACGAGCAGTGGACAGTTTATATCATGCATCAGAGGCTTATGATTGCTCTTACGCCATTGGTTATACAACGTTTTCAACAGTTATTACCCTACAGTTTCCGACTGATGCTAGATTGCAGGAGAGGCAGCTCCTGCTCTACCAGAGACAACTTCTTCTCGCAGGATGTGACTATGAATAGAGAGAAATTCTCTCAGACCGCTTTGTATAATGTAAATCGTATCATGTGGTTTATCCTAGTCCATGTTGATTTCAGTGTGTATCTCCCTGTCATTTGTCTTTTTTTTGGGGGGGGGGGGGGGCAGGACGGTGCTAGCGGTAAGTGTCCTGGTGCCCACTGTTGGAAAGGCAAGGAACTGTCAGACTTATTGTTCCCCTATTAATAAGACGTTTGCCAGAGTTGCCTGGAAGCTATTTAACCCTCCGATCATCATTGACATAACATGAGAGTTAAGTTGTGTTGAGTGTGGGTATGATACTCTGCCCACTGAATGATCTTTTGGCCAACAAATCCCTTGTCTATGACCAAGAAACATGAGCGTTAAGATATCAGTGGCACATCGTGTACCATGAATGGTCTCACCACAATGTAATATTCTGGTTTGGCTGGAGGCCTTAGAAGAAGACCAGTCCTTGTGCGTTATAGGCTGGCAAGTATGTTCCAATACTTCCTGGGTCCCTAGTCAGTCAGTACTTCATGGTCCCTCTCAACATGGCTACTTAGCCAATCGGTGGCCACATCAATGATCTGTCTCGGCAAATGACTCGCTGTGGCAGCATTTCCTGGGTGTCAAGAGGTTACAGGATACAGAGCAGAGAAAGGCTGGTGACCATAAGTCATCATAATGGGAGCGGTTAGAGATCACTGAGGCGAGTAATCATGTAAACCACAGGGATTATAAAATTATACCATCTGACAACTTAAAGAGGACCTTTCATGGGTCCAGACATTATCAAATAAGTAGGGGTTTGTGCATGGATGTAAGATCCCTTACTAGCTTATATGTGCCGGCGCTCCGTTCCCCCGCTGTGCCCCCTTTTACTTTCCCCGCCTGGTATGTAAATGAATATCATCGGTACAAGGAGGAGGAGACTGCCCCGTTTCGCAATGGGTGTCTCCTTCTCCCTGGCTGTAGCATGGTCCAATCACAGCAAAGAGCGTCCATTTAAAAACAGGGCAGTCTCCTCCTCCCTGTACCAATGATATTCATTTACATACCAGGCGGGAAAAGTAAAAGGGGGCACAGCGGGGGAACAGAGCGCTGCACAGATAAGCTAGTAAGTGATCTTACATCCATGAATTATGCCCTACACAAACCCCTACTTATTTGATAATGTCTGGACCCATGAAAGGTCCTCTTTAAATTCTTGTGTGAATGCTGACCATAATTTAGCAATATGTCAAATATTCTGTACGTTTTAGAACCTTTTACAAGTAGCGTGAGTCACTTGGTCCGATTCCTTACAATCACGAACGAGACATTTCATAGGTTACTGTAAGGAAATGATGCATTATTTATTTTAATTTTGCACAGTGTTAAATTATGTATTTATGTATTTTAGAAAGATGCACTTTTAATAGTCTTCATATTTTGTATGTGGTAGATAGACGAACGTTCATTACCGGATAGAGGACAAACTGGTGTGTTGTTTGCGGATCCTTCCCACTGTGAAGTGTTTTAGTAAGATAGCTTAGATACGTCGTATAGTTTGTGTAATATGGAAATGTCTTGTGTTCTCTCCGGCCTTGTTTTCATGTGCCGCTCAGTGTATGTCCGCGTGGCTTCTGATTTATATATGACTGCTTGGCAGTAGTATATGGTGTGTACAACACACATAAAGCCTCTCTCAGACGGCCACTTAAAATGGCATTGGCAATTGGTCCTCTAGGGGTTTAAAAAAAAAAAAAAATTATAAAGAGGATAGCCAGTATGCATAATATACAAGGGAGTGAAAAATCAGCATAAGGGGGGTCTTCTCAAAGGGGTGGTCTTTTGGAGAGGTTTCACTGTATATTGCTGGTGTACATCTTTTCAAATGTATATGCAAATATATAAAGTCATTTTCTTGAATCTGTATCATTTATTTGTAGTTCTAGGTTTCAGGCCATGGTTTTCAAATACCAAAAGGGGCATCTGTCAGCAGTTTTGTACCTATGAAACTGGCTGACCTGTTACATGTGAGCTTGGCAGCTGAAGGCATCCCATGTTCATATGTGCCTGATTAGGTGAAAAATTTTATGTTTTAATATATGCAAATGAGCCTCTAGGAGAAACGGGGGCGTTGCCATTACACCTAGAGGCTCTGCAACTGCTGCACCCTCTGCACTATGATTGCAAGGACCAGGCAGTGAAAACGTCATTACACCTAGCCCTGACTACTCCTAAAGTGCAGAGGGCGCTGCAGTTGCAGTGAGAGCAGAGTCTCTAGGTGTAATGGCAACGCCCCCGTTGCTCCTAGAGGCTCATTTGCATATATTAAAACATCACTTTTCTCAGCAATGCAGGCACATATGAACATGGGACCAACACAGATGTCTTCAGCTGCCAAGTGCACATGTAACAGATCAGCCAGTGCCATAGACGGATGACCTTTAACTATTTGATATGACAAGTACATACGATACATAATGCACAAATAGTCTGGGGGAAAAAACATTGTAAAATATGTAAAAGGATATGTGCAGGGGGGTGTGGCCAACTGCCAGCATGAGAGCACGCGTTTGAGAGCAGCTCCGCTTACCCTCTATAATCCTGCTCCATCCTGACAAACTGTCGACCCCAGGCACAGAGTGGACCGTGTGTAAACGCAGGAGAAGACCCCGCACACCGACGATGGGGCCCAGCAAAGCTCAGACTGCTGCAGAGAGGCTAAAAGAATTCGCCAGGTCTGAGGCCCAGAATGGCGCCGCGACTGCATCACCATCGCGCGCGGCGGTCACCTGAGTTTACCCTCAAGGCAGCATATGATCAGCTACTAGTGGCGATTTCATCGTGCCAGTCCTCGCTGACCGGGAAGCTGGAGGAGGTGAGAGTGGATGTCAGTTTACTCCGCCATGATATGCAGCAGCTGCGGGATCGGGTCAAAACCACTGAGGATCGCGTATCGGCCCTGGAGGACTTGACTAGACCAATTGAGGGGAGAGTGCAAGACCTGGAGAGATCGGTGGGTCAATGGCAGCAGAAATGCGACGACTTAGAAAATAGATTGCGCCGCAATAACGTGAGGATTCTGGGCCTACCTGAGAAGGCTAAGGGTAGAGATCCGGCAGCGTTCCTGGAGGCCTGGTTCAAGGAGCAGTTTCCTAAAGCACCATTCACTCCGGCCTATGCAGTGGAGAGGGCACACCGTGTCCCTGCTAGACCACCGCCACCAGGAGCTCCTCCGAGGCCACTTCTGGCGCGTCTCCTGAACTGGAGGAATCGTGATCTACTCCTTAGTCAAGCCAGGCACAAGCGAAACATCAGGCACGACAACGTGAGGATCTCCCTTTTTCCGGATTTCTCGGCCGATCTCCAGAAGAGAAGGGCTACGTTCGTGGCAGTCAAGCGACGTCTCCGGGAGCTGAATCTGCAGTACTCTATGGCCTACCCAGCTCGCCTTAGAGTGATAGATGGTGACAAGACTGTTTTCTTCAACGATCCCAGAGAGGCTGAGGACTGGGTCTCGAGAGCGGCTGCACGTCCGCCCCTGCGCTGAGTTGGTCCCCGTTAACACAGCAAGTATTACCTGTTCCCCCCTTTGAGAGGGGCATTAATAGAGCTTAATGACGTTTCTGCGAGTTATCCTGCTCCCGTGACGTGTTATGCAGTCCATGACGTTTCTGGACCTTAAAAGCTGGCAATCCCTTCTAAATGGGGGGCTCTATGGCTGCATAGCAGGACACTGCGTTATCGAGCTTCGCTCCATTAAGCAAATAGCGGCGTTTTTCATGATTATGTTGTAACGAGGGTTGGGGCATCACCTGTGTGGTATTACCAACCACCTACGCCATACAGGTCCCCGAGTTTAGGACCACTCAGTTAGCTGGTCCAGTACCTGACACACTAAGGTCTTTCATGTTTTTGTTATATGTTCTTTTATTGCACGCTCATGTATACTCGTATCAAGTATGGCCAGATGTCTATCACCTTTTTGCAGTAAGGTTGCTGTATTGGCGTATTCAGATGCACACAATGTTGAGGCACGGATTGTATGAGGGGTTATTTGTCCTGGATATAGGTCTTGCGTCCTTATGGCCCCCCTGAGAGTTATGTCGTGGAATGTCAGGGGACTGGGAGACCCAAAGAAGAGGATCGCAGTGTTCTCTCAGGTGCGGTCTTTTAGTCCTCACATTCTGGGACTTCAGGAGACCCATCTCACCCCGGAAACGGGACATAGGCTTAAAAAACCCTGGGCCCAGCACCTATTTAACGCCTATGGTAGCACACATTCTAGGGGAGTAGCGCTCCTGTTCCATAGGAGTTTGAGATGCGAGGTCCACCACTCCATGATTGACCCAGGAGGTCAATACATTTTCTTATTTTCCCATGTCGACTGTGTCCCTTATGTAATTATCAACCTGTAAAATATACCCCCTGCCTCTGTCTCTCTGTTGCAGTCAGTCGTGGGCTTTGTGACTCACTACCCCAATGCTCGATTTTTATGTATGGGAGATTTTAATCAGGTCGTGAGCGAGGACATGGATAGATTTAGATGTAGGACTGATAGACTGGGGATGAGTGGTGAGGCTACGCCCCTTGCTAGGATTTCTCAGGAGATGGGGTGGATAGACATGTTGAGGGCTAGGAACCCACATCTCAGGGAATATTCTTGCTTCACGCCCTCTCGGGGCGCCCTCTCTAGAATAGATTACCTATTTGGCAATCCCACAGCCTACACTGACCTGGTAGACATCCGACATGGTCCGCAGGGCCCCTCTGATCATGCCCCGGTACTGGCTGAGCTGGAACCCTCTAACTCTCCTGGATTAGGCAGTAAAATGCGCATCCACCCTTTTCGGCTCACTCTATTTGGCTCATCAGACAGAGTCCCTGATCAGCTAAAGATGTTTTTTTAGGTCCAGGATGCTTCCATTGATCCCTTAATACTTTGGGAGACATTGAAGGCTTATCTCAGAGGTTGCCTAAAGTCTTCCATTTCATATGTCAAGAGAGAAGCGCAGTGTAAAGAAGAGGCATTACTTGCAAGCTGTAAGGAAGCAGAGAGGGTGTTCGTTGAGTCCCCCACGGAGGAGCATAGAGTGGAGTGGATGACCAAAGGTAGACAATATACTATGCACTTGGAAGAGAAAAGCAAAAGGAAACTCTTTTTCCTTAAGCAGCAGGCGTTTGAGACGGGCAATCAGGCAGGGAAATTACTGCCTCATATAGCACGGGCTAACACTATGGCTCCACCAGTACTTCGTCTTCGGGAGACTGATGGTCGCATAGTGGAAACGGTCCATGATATATTAAAATGTCTCCACGCTTTCTATGCGGACCTATATAAGTCTGCGGCAAATTATACTGAGCAGGACTTGGAGGCTTACCTTACTGAGGTCTCCTATCCCCGACTTAGTGATCTGGATAGGGGTATTATGGAAGAGGACATCACTTTGGAGGAAGTGGAGAGGGCCATCTCGGACCTTCCCTCTGGGAAGGCCCCGGGCCCTGATGGCATTCCGGTGGAAGTGTACTCTAGGTATAAGGAGGAACTGGCGCCAAAGTTATTGAGGTTATATGGGGCGGTGCACTCCGGCGGATCATTGCCAGATTCAATGTACGATGCTTCCATTGTTTTGATTTTGAAACCTGGCAAGGACCCGCTGGACTGTGGATCTTATCGTCCAATCTCGCTCCTGAACTTGGATTATAAAATCCTGACTAGGATATTAGCTAACAGACTGAATAAGGCGATAACATCTGTGATTCACTCTGACCAATCAGGATTTATGCCGGGAAGGTCCACTTCGGATAACATCAGGAGAACGCAGGTGGTTGCGCAAATAGGCTCTGCAGGGAGTGAAAGGTGGGCCTTAGCCTCACTGGACACAGCCAAAGCTTTTGACTCCCTAGAATGGGCCTTCTTGGTAGCTGTACTGAGGAGCTTTGGATTTGGCCCCAATTTTATTAAATGGATCACTATACTCTATAATAACCCCTCTGCAAGCATCCAGCTCAATGGCTCACACTCCGAAAAGATCTCTCTACATAGAGGAACCAGGCAGGGTTGTCCGCTCTCACCTCTTTTGTTTGCAATTGCGATAGAACATCTGGCAATCAGAATTAGGCAGGACCCAGTGTACGCAGGGGTGTCAATGGGAAGCAGGGAGGAGAGAATAGTACTGTATGCGGATGACCTGATACTAATTATGTCTAGCCCGGAGGTGTCCCTGCCGAGGGCGATCAAGGTCATTGCGCTGTTTGGGCGTTATTCGGGACTACACATAAACTGGGGTAAGTCTGCCATTATGCCTCTGTGGGACCTCGACTGGGCGGACTACCATCACAAGATGAGGATGATGTCTCTCCGGAGGGTCAGTCGTCCAAACTGTCCTCCATGGTGGACAATCTTTTTACAGCGGTTTTAGAGATGTTACAGGTTGAGGACCCCGCACCCTCATCGGCTAGCTCTGGTTTTTCCTTTAGGAAGTCCCCTCGCTCGCACAAGTGTTTCCCCAACCACCAGGATTTTGATTCCTCTCTTTCCTCGGAGTGGAACTTTCCTATTTTGCCATGCCAAAACGCTTAAACGTCCTTTATACATTTCCGGAGAATTTGACGTCCTCACCTATAGTTGACCCGCCAGTTTCTAGCTTGGCTAAACATACTACCTTGCCAATTGCGGATGGGCCTTCTTTCTCTGTCATCAGGGATAAGAAACTGGAAGCTTTTGCAAAATCTTCCTTTGAAGCAGTGGGCACAGCACTGCAACCGGTGTTTGCCTCTACATGGGTGAGAAAAGCTATGGGGGAGTAGGCAAATAATTTACATTAGGGTCTCTCCTAGGGGGTTCACTCTGGCGAACTGGCCGATATTGCCCTGCAGCTCTCCTATGCCAGTGCATATATTGGTGAAGCCTCTCTAGACGCAGCCAGGCTTAAGGCCCGCTCGTCAGCCCTGTTGGTGGCTATTCGCCGTACACTATGGCTCTCATGCTGGGTGGCAGATAATGATTTAAAGCGGACCCTGACGGCCCTCCCCTTTACCAGCAGCAGACTTTTTGTTAAGCGCCTGGATGAGATCATTTCTGACGCTACAAGTGGTAAGAGCACTCATTTACCACAGAACAGGGTTCGTTTCAACAAGTCAAAAAAAGCATAAGCCTCTTTTTCGCCCCTTTCGGAGTTTTTCCAGCCCCAAGAGGCCAGCTGACAAGTTTGTCCCGGGTCCTTCAAACCTCGCCTTTCCTGGCGTCACCATCAACAGGGCTCCAAGTCCTATAACCCCAAGACCTCCTCTGCATGACGTGCAGCTTCTGGCACCCTCCAATCGGGTGGGCGGCCGGCTTCATTTGTTTCGGCATGTATGGCTGGCTCACGTCTCGGATGCTTGGGTGAGAGAGGTCATCGCAGAGGGCTACAAGCTGGAATTAAGATCCTCCCCTCCATCCCAATTTTTTCGGTCGTCTCCTCCGACCTCTCCCTCTGCCGCAAATTCAGACTATTCATACGCTTCTGCGGCAGGGAGTGGTTGTCCCGGTTCCTGCACAAGATCGTTTTTGAGGGTTTTACTCCAATCTCTTTGTGATCCCCAAAAAGGAGGGGGGTGATCTGTCCCATTCTTGACCTCAAGGCACTCAACCGCTTCCTTCGGATCCGCTGCTTCTGGATGGAGTACCTGAGATCAGTCGCGTCCATAGAACCAGGGGAGTACCTGTCCTCGATAGACATCAAGGACGCTTATCTTCATGTTCCCATCTGTGTCAGTCATCAAAAATTCTCCGGTTTGCAGTGGGTCCCTTTCACTTCCAGTTTGTGACCCTCCCATTCACCCTTGCCACAGCTCCCAGAGTATTTACAAAGGTTCTGGCAGCGGTCATGGCCCTGCTCCATGCCAGGGGCATTATGGCGATTCATTACTTAGACGACATCCTGGTAACGGGTCCGTCACTCCGGGCAACGGCGGACAGCCTGTGCATAGTCCTGGACACCCTGAAATGCTTTGAATGGGTCCTGAACCGGCAGAAGTCCTGTCTTTATCCATCGCAGCGGCTAACCTATCTGAGCATGGTGCTAGACACATTTCAGGCCAAGGTACTCTTGCCCCCGAAGAAGCTATCTGCTCTCTGTCTTCAGATTCTTACCTTGTTGTGTCCCTAGCCTTTTCCCATTCATCACTCATTAACTTGGACCATTTCCCAGCCTCCCTGGATCGGCCCATACGTCTCTCTGCCCCGACCCGCCGGGCCCTCGGGTGGTGGTTGGTTTCCCCGATGCTGACGTCGGGCTGCTCGTTCCTTCCTCTCTGTTGGAAGGTGTTGACAACGGATGCAAGCCTCCTGGATTGGGATGAGGGGGTGTTGGGAAATCTATCCGTTCAAGGGGTGTGGTCATGCGAGGATCGCTCCCTCCCAATCAACATTCTGGAGTTGAGAGCGATTCGTCTCTCTCTGCGGCATTGGACGGACCATCTCCAGGGATGTCTGATTCGAGTTCAGTCCGACAACTCTATGGCTGTGGTGTACCTCAATAACCTGGGCGGCACCAGGAGCCCGGCAGCCATGGCGGAAACAGCTCTGATCCTCAGCTGGGCGGAGAGCCATGTTCCAGTGCTGTCTGCAGTTCACATCCCCGGCGTCGACAACTGTATCGCCTGACTTCCTCAGCCGGGAATGTCTCGATCCCGACAAATAGCCTCTTCACCCACAGGTTTTTCTAGCCACCTGCGAGCGATGCAGTCAGCCGGACGTGGATCTCATGGCCTCCTGCTTCAACCTCAGGGTCGAGGACTTCGTTGCGCGGTCCAGGGATCCTATGGCTCTGGCGTGCGATGCTCTAGTGATTCCGTGGAGTCAGTTCAAGTTTCCTTACGTGTTCCCGCCTCTTCTGATTGGTGGGAGTTTTTTTTTGTTATGCCCACCCTTGGTACTGCTTTGTAACTCCCACACCTTTTGTGCTTAGTGTCCACCTCCTAGTGGCAACAGCGATACCCATGGTCAAGGCTGTGTCCCCCAATGAACGGAAGATAAACAGATTTTACGATAAGTACAAAAATCTCATTATCCATAGGGGAAAACAAACTACCTGGTCCAAAAACTGAGTAGGATGGCGCCAGTACCATGCAGTGAAAAAGTGGCTTAATGGGGCCTCCAGACAGCCCCCCTTCCATAGGTTTTGGAATCGTAAAATAGATTGAGCATATTGAAATGTTTCATTTTACGGCAAGGTTAGCCACTGTCAGAAGTGTCTCATTTAATAAACATGAACTACTGTATTTTTCACTTTATAAGACGCACCTGATGGTAAGACGCTCCTGGGTTTTAGAGGAGGAAAAAAAGAAAAAAATATTTTAGATCAGAACTGCCCCATATCAGACCTCATCAGAGATAAAATAAATTAACTTCTGCTCTGCCACAACTCTAAGGTCCTCTTCACACGGGCATCGCGGGTGAGGGCCGGATGCATTCAGGGTGCATTGTGGGAAACCCGCACAAGTAGGCACGCAATTACAGTCAGTTTTGCATGCGCGTGAGAAAAAACTGAATGCGGTACCCAGACTGGAACCCGGACGCCTTCACAGAAGTTTGGGTTTGGTGTTTTGTAGATTTTATTATTTTCCATTATAACCTCACGCAGCAGGCAAAGTCTTCTTTGTTATTCTTTCAGGACCTGCAAAAGGACCTTTGACGTAATCGCGCTCACCACGTGGTGAGTGTGGTGACATCAGCGCAGGTCCTGAAAGAAGATGATGCCGGCTGCGCGATCATGTGGATGAGGTGAGTTAATTTAATTAAATTTTTTAACCCCTCAAGGCACATTTTACTAAGCATTCTGTATTAAGAATGCTATTATTTTCCCTTATAAAAATGTTATAAGGGAAAATAATACAGTGAATAGACTTTAATGGGGTCCGGGGTTGCTCATCCCTATCATCTCCTAGCAACCATGTGTGAAAATCGCATCGTATCCGCAATTGCTTGCGGATGCTTGCGATTTTCACTTAGCCCCATTCATTTCTATGGAGCCTGCGTTGCGTGAAAAACACAGAATATAGAACATGCTGCGATTATCACGCAACGCACAAGTGATGCGTGAAAATCTCCGCTCATCTGCACAGCCCCATTGAAGTAAATGGGTCTGGATTCAGTGCGGGTGCAATGCATTCACCTCACGCATTAGACCCGTGCGAAATTCTCGCCCGTGTGAAAGGGGCCTAAAGGTCCCGCGGTCTCTCCTGCACTTGCCACTCCCTGGTCTTCTCCAGGCCGTGCTGCACTTTACCTGACTGCATAGAGAATTAGGTCATAGTGCACGTGTATGCAGTCAGGACAGTGAAGTGCGGCCCAGAGAAGACCATGGAGTGGTGAGTAAAGCAAGCGCTAGCAGTGCTACAGTCACCGCTCTCCACATAATGGAAGCGTTCACTAATATTTGCTTTATAAGACGCACTGCCACCCCCCACACTTTTTTTGTGGACAATTATGTGAATGATCAGCTTAACCCAATGATACATTTTCTGAACTATTGTCAGCGTATTGTCACGGAAGGTGTACAGGAAACAAGACAACACAAAATGAATATATGACTCACTGGATCCAAAACTAAGGAACAAAAAGGGAGACCCCTGCATCAGACCTGGCACTCTCCCTGACTGCTCAGCCTATGCGAAAATCCCAATGGTAGATGATCGCATATCCTCGTACCTCGACTGTATAACACCTGAACACCCTATAATAGTGAGGGGACACGACCACCGGCTCCCTACACTAGACACGGAGGGAGTCAGGGTCACCTGGGATCCAGCAAACATAAAATCACAAATGAATGTACAACACTTATCTTGTAGAAGACTGGGAAATAGGATCAGCATGCACACACACTCCAGGAAGTTGTATAAACCGCACACTAATGCATTATGGGGAGGAATTTAAAGGGATGCAATCAGTCCAACTACATGACAGCTGAGAGAGGCTAACGAGATGAGGAACTGAAAACCAAAACAAAGGAAGCTCAAGGAGGAGGTTCTGAAAGGCATCTGTCAGAGCTTCTCAGATGTCTGGTGGTGACACGTATAGACCTTGATGCAATGGAAGCGGTTTTAACTGTTTTCAAACTGACATTTTGATTTCTGTGAGAAATATAAATCCTATTAGAAGAGGGTAAAGAAGACATTGATCAGTCTGCTGAATCCAGTGGCCTAGACATGTATATACAACAGCAACCTCCTTCTACCAGTTGTATTTGTAGTTAGATCGATATGTAAGTCACTCTGCTTTGTGCACACACGTAGATTGGCAGAAAGTGACATTTTATATATCAGATTTGCCTTCACTAGGGAAGAGGATACCATGGTGAGGATGGCATCACGTGTTGGAGCACTCCATGTCAGTCTTCAGCTCTGTAGCTGCTCACTGAAGCATTGAAAAGCACTTGCAACAACAATAACCCAACACATAAAAGAAATGGAGTGATGGTAAGGAGCGGGTTTGTACAGGTGCACTGGTTTTATTTGGGATGTACAATAAACTTCAACCGAAATCCCATTCACATTCTGGTAAACCATTATCTCCTGCGGGCAGATGATATTGTTTGTTCTGATCACCAATTATATAGTGTCTTGGTGATACGGTTGCTAATAAACGTCAATGTAATGTGTATCTATTAGTTCCTCGTATTATTGTTACATCCTTATTCTGGAAGGTGCAATCACAAAGGACTGTGTACTGAACATAGTATATTGTTTATTCTCAGTATTAATACATGGCAGATTTTATTTCATAGGTTATTTCCCTGTCTTGGACAACTATCTACTCACTCACCTATGAGTTAAAGGGCCCCTGTCACCAAATATCTGAAAATAAAACCTTCGGACCATATAGATGTACGCTTGTCAGGTCTGCAGATCACTGGGCAGATGCGTAGTACAGATTCCATCTGCATGATTATCTCCAGCCCTGTACCATGCAGCCACAAGATTCCAGGGCCAGGTGATTACGTCTACACTGCCTGGCTCTGTCATTAAAAGGTATAGGGAGTGACCACAACAGAAAGCAAGTGAAGCTTTGGGTGCAACGCAACACCCTTGTTGCACCTAGAGGCTCATTTGCATAAACGATAAAGGCTTTCTCCAAATTGGTGCCACATATCAACATGAGACTAAGGCCTCTTTTACACGACCGTGTGTCCCCTGTGGACCGCAATACACGAGACACCGGCCGTGTGCATTCCGCATCACGGATGCGGACCTATTTACTTTAATGGGTCCGCAAATGTGGAGAAGCGGTGCGGAACGGAACCTCAGAACGGAAGCACTACGGAGTGCTACCGTGGGGTTCCATTCCGTGCTTCCGTTCCGCAAAAAGATAGGACTTGTTCTATCTTTTTGCGGAACGGACGCATCGCGGACCCCATTCAAGTGAATGGGTCCGCAATCTGCATGCGGTCAGCCTCTTGCACACAAACGTGTGCTGGCCATGCCTGTGCAGCAGACCGCAAAGCACGGGCACCGACCGTGGGCCAGTCCGTTCCGTTCCATTGTTCTGTTCCGTTCCGCTTGGTATCTCCGGATTTGCGGACCCAATACGGCCACGGGGGACTATGCAAGAGGCCTAAGTGTGTGTCTTTCACCTGACAAGCACACATCTACACCATCAGAAGGTGTTATTTCCAGGTATGTGGTGACAAGTCCTTCAAGTGAATGGAACAAGCACTTGTAATTACAGAGCGCCTCAAAGACTATGCGCTGTATAATCTTAAAGAGGAATTAGGAGTCGGACCGCCACCGATCAGATATCAATATGTAGTGGCTGCACAACCCCTTTAAGGCAGTTATAACTTGGGATATGACATAAAGACCTATAACAACATTTAAAAGGGCCCCCAAAAGTTCCAAGCATTTTCTAGTTTTGCTCCAATGATTGTAGAGAGAGCAGATATATATCTGAAGCCCGCTCTCCCTGCATGGCACCAGGAGAGGTAGCATACAGAGTGGGTCAGTATATACATGGAGCCTGTCTTCCCTAAATTCAGTGGAAACCGATTGACACTAAAAAAGGTAGCATTTAGCATAGGTTCCTATCCAAAAGAGGTCACCCTGCTGTGGTGGACGGGCACAAATGGTTTTGAACAAAATATATTTGTTCAGTACCTTACCTACTTTATATATTATGTGCTTGCAGAGTGCTGTTGCATTGTTTGATTTTGTATGTTCAGCCATGGAGTCGTGCGCGTTAGGACATGCTGACTAACTTTGGTCATTGTCATGCCTAATCTATACATCTGAAATAGAGAAATGATTTTAAGGTACTGATTTATGCTGCTAAAGGTCCTTTTACATGGACATCCAATAAGCATATCTTTCAGATGTCTCCCAAAATCATCTGTTAATTAATCTATCTAGGGATGAGAGATGGCAGTAGCAGTGAGCATCACCATATAGAGGAGATGATTGCGGTATGTATAGGCAGCTCTCATCTCCGCAGTTATCAGGAACATTTTCTAACAGTATAATTACCTGTCACCAAAGGTTTAGCGAAATCTAAACACATAATTTACCTTTTACTTACTCATTAATGGGGTTGTTTGAAGTTAGAAAAGTTTTTTTTTTTCGGAATTAGAGCTCTGCTTTAAAAAAACGAAATCAGGAATTATAGAAATGCTTCGAAAGTATCTTTAAAGTGTACCTAAATTTTCATTTTCACTTTATTAAAACGTATTGTACATGTGTTAAAAATACATATTTGTAATAAATATATATATATTTACTTTTTCTAGCGAATTTGGTGCCTGAAGTTCATGTACCTATCTTGCTTTGCAGTCCATACTCTTGTTCACTGCTATGCTATGTATGGGAATACAGATTCCCCTGGGACCGCACTGAGCATTGTACAGGCAGCGCTAGTAGAGGCAGCAGGACTGATGTGCTATGTAGGCCCCTGCCCTGCGCTCACTTTGCTCTGCAAATAGCCTGCATACTACATCAGTACAGGCTATTAGCAGGGCGAGTGCAGGGCAGGAGCCCACATAGCGTCTAGCACTCAGACCACGTTGAGGTAAACAGTTTTGAATGGTCTGATGTGATACATGGGTGCCTCTCACCTCCCTTAAATGTGCCTGGAGCTATGTGGCATTCATCATCCGGTTCCTCAGGGCATTGTTCACAATGAAGCAGTCATCAGTGTGGGATGTGGCTAAAGGACGTCCACTTCTATGCCTTTCTGTGACTTTTCCAGTCTCTCTGTTTCTCTATTGCAACCTTCCGATGACACTCAGTGGGCACTTCTGTCTGAGAACATAGAGAACATTCTGCTTGAAGCCTCGCAATGGCGAGGTACTGTTGATCAATTGTTAAGTGTTGTCTTGGTATCATGATGTCAAATTGTGAACAGCATGATGAGGAGGACTGTTTAAATATTCTAATTGAACCAGGAAATGTGTTGGGCAATTCATGGATCAAACACCTGTTGCGAATTTTGCCATTAAGGCCAGCAAGTTGTGCAAAAAGTACCGAAACATTGAACAGTTGGACATGTGCATTCAAAAGTTTATAGAAGGTCACATTAAGTTCACCTGTAAAGGTTAGAGTGCATTTTAGGTTCATCCTGAAATTTCACCTACAGCCAAATTTCCCTAGCTTTTTGTGAGTAGTGTATAATTGTGTTACATTGTTCTCAATATAAATCATCGTTTGAATAAATGAATAGCATTCAGATGACTTGCAATAGGAATATGCTCGGCGGAACAGCATTTACCAGACGTGAACACACAGCTTGGTTGCTGGGACAGCCGCGAAACATAATTATGATATGTGTTCACTTTCTCTAGAAGAGAAGCAGAAAAGGAGGGAGTTCAGGAGGAGCTCAGCAGCATTGTGCAATGGGCCCTTCATAAAAGACAGCTAGCTGTAATATCATTGACATGCCAGCTCCCTGCGCACGCTGCATATAATAGAGGCACTGAGGACTTTCTGTAAGTATACTGTCCTGAATGGACCGCAGACCTACCATCACTGATAATTAACACTGCTAATCTGATTTTAATAGTTGCATCATTAGCAATTGTACATTTCACACTAATTACTTTTTATGTACTGTAGTTATTGTTTATTCTTCTGTCGGGTTTCCATTGCTTCTTGATGTACTATTCTATCCACCATAGCAGGGATCAGCAACCTTCGGCACTCCAGCTGCTCTTCAACTACAATTCTCAGAATGCTCCATTCATTTCTATGGGAGTTCAGAGAAGAGCAGAGTAAGTATGCATGATAGGAGTTGTAGTTTCACAACACTTGGAGTGCCGGAGGTTGCCTATTCCTGCACTATAGCAAATTGATACCTTAAACCTGACGGACTCATTATGAATCAGTTAGGAATAGAAATGGATTCTGAAAACTTCATGTCCATCATGGATCCTGTAGCCATGATGCCAATATGAACAGAGACTTATCTGTGGCTGACATATACTGTTCTCCAGCATGCGGAATGTATACTTTGCTTTGACTAATAAATGCATCAAAAACTGCAGTGTGTGAATCTGACCTTATAAGAATTGCCGTGTGGTTATGGGGGGGGGGGGGGGGGGGCGCTATCATGATAGAAAGTTTTGCAGGACTCTGCTTTTCCCGAATTTGGGCCAAATTAATCTAATGTCCCACAATGTTTGATAAATTTGGTAAATCTTTAAAAAAAAATCTGCAATAGATTACCGTACCAGCAATGGATATTGACTTGAAGTGAAGAGTTTGGGATCTGAAGCATATTCATTTCTGTTGTGGAATTGTCGCAGATTTTTCCTGTTGACTTCTATCTTTTTATTCAACATCATTGCAAAAAATATAACTAATATAAAAAATATACACTATTTTCTGCATCAATTCTGCACCAAAAGCTACATGAACTATGGGGAATTTACCGCAGTGGATTTCCTTGGAGGAACTGTGGATTTGATGCAGAAAGAACCTGCAGTAAATGTGTTATGTGTGGACATACCCTAACGCTTCTGACCTTCTACGTCACTTTTTTACTGTGACAATTTTTGTGACTTTTTAAAAAGTCGCAGTTGATAAATCTGGCTTAAATCAGCTCCACAGGCTAATCGCACCCACTTTGCCATCCACTTTCAAAACTGGAGTGAGTGTTGGAAAAATGCAAAATGTCGCAAATTTATCCCCCAAGGGACCCCAAAAAGTCACACATTTTTTTTGCAACTTTGTGAAGCAAGAATTCTGGCATGAAGGGAAGATAAGAGAATGAGATTCATCAGTGGTTTAAGATATTCTCTTATATTCCTTAGGCCTTGTCCACATTTCCGTGTCAGTGACACGGAAATGAAAAAAAGCGTAGGTGTTTCATCTGTGAAGGTTCCGTGGTTGGTTCGTGTTTCCGTTTTTACCATCCCCGTGTCATCTGTAATTCACTGATGTTGCCCAGCTGAAAATTAATTTCTAAAGAATCTCTTGTTAGTCTTCAGTGAAAAACAGATGCAACACGGACACAACACGTATGTGTGTCAGTGATTTTCACGGACCCATAGACTTCAATGGGCGTGCTTGGTCTGCATCACGGATCAAAGTACTGCATGTCCCCGGGATTTTTTTACTGACCCACAGTCAGTAAAAAAAAAAATACTAAAATGTAAACAGACACATTTAAATCAACGGGTATGTGTGCTTTCCATGGAAAATGCGGACAGCACACGTCAGTGAAAAACGGAAATGTGGACGAGGATTTATCTACTATTTACGGTACAAATATATATATTTTTCTTTAATGAAGTGCAGGGATTGTTCAATTCCCCTCTGTTTTTTTTAATCTGAATGATGTAGGCAAGGTATGTTTTAGGTAATGAATAAATCTGTTACTAACAAGCCAGTCTCCACCATACGGCAGCATTGCCTGTACTGAATGAAAAATCCTTTTCACATGTATTTTCAAATTCCAGCAAAATTGACCCTTTGTGAAGGAAACCCAAAGCGTACTTCTTATTAGTATAGCATCTGCTTTTTTCTATCTACAATCCTGAGCTAATATTAATCTATGAGTCCATTCACAGTGGTGTATAAAATACTCATGTATTTTAAAATGCAACAAGCACTGCTGTTATTTGTTTTATTGAAGTCTATGGAGAGTGATTAAAATACGTATGTATGCATATGTGATCGGTATTTCATCCATTCTTTATCCGTTCCTGCCTAGAAGACAGTCGATCAGTATTCTTGATCAATAAAATTAAAACAATATTAATGACATACTGATGCAGTTTCATCTGTATGCATGCAGTACTTTTTTTCTGTCTAAAATAACGGATCTCAGACAAAAATTGGCTCAATGGATGCCAAGTGTGAATAACTGATGCACAGGGTTATTTTTTATTACAGGATTCATTTCTTTTCTTTATTTTTCTGTTCTTCTGAAGGATCATAAGAGTGGAAAAATAGCGGTTATGTGAACTCCCCCTTATATGTATTGTGAATCCGTATTGTGGATCTGTTCTGGATGCTCAGCAATACACTTGTGTGAAACTCAGATGTAAGGAACAGATCTTTTTTTTTGCAACAAATCTGGCACGTTCGAGCCCTAGAGTATAATTATAACAATATATAAAATAATTTAAAGCATAATTATATTAATTTATTAAATAATTTAAAGTATAATGCAGAATAATACTATAAAATAATTTAAAGTATAATGTATAAAGTATAATAATATGTAAAGTATAATGTATAAAGTATAATATATAAAATAACAAAGCATAATGTATAAAGTATAATAATAATATATAAAATTATTTAAAGAATAATAATATAAAGAACAATAATAGTAATATATAAAATTATTTTAAAGTATAATGTATAAAGTATAATAATATGTAAAGTATAAAGTATAATATATAAAATAAGCATAATGTATAAAGTATAATAATAATAATAATATATACAATTAATAAAAGAATAATAATATAAAGAACAATAATAGTAATAATATATAAAATAATTTAAAGTATAATGTAAAAAGTACAATTATTATATATAAAATAATTTAACGTGTAATGTATTATTATAATATATAAAATCATTTGTTAGATGCAGAATATTTATTGCAGAAATTCAAACAGCATTGCTATGTTGGTAAGCAAAAGGCTTTTATCGCATACCATTAAGATCAATGAAAGATGGACATTTGCAGAGAGAAAAAGATAATGTTGTGGTCTTTGCTGATAGAACATAATGGATGTAAGTAGGGACAGACAAGAACAGTGAGCCCTAATATAGATCCCAGCCCGATTTCCCTTTCTACGTGCAGTATAAGCCCTACTTGGCGGAACCACAACTGGACGACGGTCCCTACTCTAAATAAGTGCAGAGATGAACAAATGCCAACAGACAAACAAACACCAAAGCAGAGTCGTAATGAAATGGGTCAGAATAAGACAGGCTATGCAGTACCAAACGACAGACAGAAAGTGGTCAGAAGACAAGCCGAGGTCAGAAGCACAGAGGAATCAGTATGCAGTTGCAGGAACAGAGAACAAGAAACCTAGCTAGTGAGCCTGTGAGCCTTTATTACAGCATCTCAGCCCTGTACAGAAAAAAGGGCTCCATATTTGTAATAAAGACTAGTGTTGATCGAGCACCAAAGTGCTTGGGTGCTCGAATAGAACACCTCGGGATGCTCGGGTGCTCGGTAGTCCCTTATACCCTGCCACAGCTTTGTGGTGGTGTGCTGTTTGTCACCTAAGCAAATTAGTTTAAGCACGGCCTGTTGCCGCTTCCCCACTGCAGTGCTACACTGCTTCCAGCTACTGACTGATGGCTGACTGGTGCTGCAAGATGATAATTCAGAGGTAAAAGTGGAGGAGGAGGTGGAGGAGGAGAAAGGGGGGTTGCAGCCACTAATGTAGGTAGTGGCGGAAATCCTGATGGAAGTAGGGCCCGCAATCCTTGGCGTCAGTAGCACCTGTGCCATCCCAGGGTACGACTTGCTCACGGCCTCCACAACGTTCACCCAGTGTGCTGTCATGGAAATGTAGCGTCCCTGGCCAAAAGCACTTGTCCATGTGTCAGTCGTTAAGTGGACCTTCCCAATAACTGGGTTGGTCAGGGCACGGGTGATATTACGGGACACATGCTGGTGTAAGGCAGGGACGGCACACCGGGAAAAATAGGCTGTGAAAAGCCTCAGTGTCCACAAGCCTAAAACATTTCCAGGGCCAGCAATTTGGAAAGGTGCGCATTTAGTGCTATGGCCTGTGGGTGGGTGGCTGAGTATTTGTGTTTCCGTTCAAAGGCCTGAGGTATGGACATCTGTACGCTGTGCTGGGACACAGAAGTGGATGTGCGAGCTGATGGTGCTTGCGAAGGTCCAGGTGCAGGACAGGAGGCATCTGCTCCTGCGTCTTGGACAGGGGATTGGCAAGCACATAACACAGAGGAAGTGGAGGCAGTGGTGTGACCCGCAGACATTGATTGTGGACCCAGGCGTTCGGCCCACCTATTAGGGTGCTTTGATGCCATGTGCCAGATCATGCTGGTGGTGGTGAGGTTGCTAGTGTTCACGCCCCTGCTCATTTTGGTACGGCACAGGTTGCAAACTACTATTTTTTTGTCGTCCGCACTTTCCTGAACAAAACGCCAGACTGCGGAACACCTACCCCTTGGCAAGGGAGATTGCAGCAAGGGGGTGCTCCGGGGAACAGTTACGGGCCTGTTTGGTGTGGCCCGCCTTCTCGCTTTTGCCACCCCACTGCCTCTTCCAGCCTGTTGCGGTGCTGCGGATCCCTCCCCCTTTGTACTGCTGTCCTTGCTCGGCTTGCCACCTTCCCAGGTTGGGTCTTTGATTTCAACGTCCACCACCTCCTCTTCCATTTCCTCACTCTGGTCATCCTCCTGACTTGTTGACCTAACAAGAACCTCACTTATTGACAACTGCGTCTCATCCTCATCATGAAGCTCTTGAGACACTAATTACGGTTGACTTATTGGAAACTGTGTCTCATCATCATCATCATCATCCACCTTGTGAAACACTAATTGCCATTCCCCACTTTCATCTTTTTCTGACTGTGGATGCTCAAGAGTTTGGGAATCGGTACACAAGATCTCCTCATGTCCCTCTTCAAGTGGGCTTGGCGAGAGGGACAAATCAAGGAATGGCGATGAAAAGAGCTCCTCAGAATATCCGAGTGTGGGATCACTTGTTTGCCAAGACTCTCCATGGTATGGTAGGGGGAAGGAGGATCAGGGTAAGGATTCTGTTGACCAGACTCTTGGCTACTGAGACTGGACTTTGTGGAAGACAGGGTTGTGCTTAACCAACTGGAAGCATTATCTGCTGCAATCCAACCGACCACCTGGTCGCACTGGTGTGACTTCGAGAGTGGTGTCCTGCGCCACCCTGCAAACTGGGACATGAAGCTAGGTATCGTGGATGAGTGTGTTTCTTGTGCTCTGGCAGCAGGCACAGTTTCACCGCACCCAGGGCCACGGCCTCTGCATGCACCATCAGCAGCACGGCCACTTCTCAGTCCCTTACTGCTCGCCTTGCGCATATTAAATTGTATATATGCTTGCAAGTATGTCACACGTACAGTAGCGCAGGTTTTGTAAGTGTATGCGCAAATAAACTGAATGTCACAGATATTTAAGATGCTCAAACGTTATACAGGAGATGTAGCGCAGGTAATGTCACTGTCACCAGCGGCGAAGAAATTAAACTGAATGCCACTCTCTATCTGGCTTTGCACGAGTCGATTGTAAAAATAAAATGTATTAGTATACACTCACCTAAAGAATTATTAGGAACACCATACTAATGCAGTGTTGGACCCCCTTTTGCCTTCAGAACTGCCTTAATTCTACGTGGCATTGATTCAACAAGGTGCTGATAGCATTCTTTAGAAATGTTGCCCCATACTGATAGGATAGCATCTTGCAGTTGATGGAGATTTGAGGGATGCACATCCAGGGCACGAAGCTCCCGTTCCACCACATCCCAAAGATGCTCTATTGGGTTGAGATCTGGTGACTGTTGGGGCCATTTAAGTACAGTGAACTCATTGTCATGTTCAAGAAACCAATTTGACATTATTCAAGCTTTGTGACATGGTGCATTATCCTGCTGGAAGTAGCCATCAGAGGATGGGTACATGGTGGTCATAAAGGGATGGACATGGTCAGAAACAATGCTCAGGTAGCCCGTGGAATTTAAACGATGGCCAGTTGGCACTAAGCGGCCTAAAGTGTGCCCAGAAAACATCCCCCACACCATTACACCACCACCACCAGCCTGCACAGTGGTAACAAGGCATGATGGATACATGTTCTCATTCTGTTTATGCCAAATTCAGACTCTACCATTTGAATGTCTCAACAGAAATCAAGACTCATCAGACCAGGCAAAAAATGTTAAGTCTTCAACAGTCCAATTTTCGTGAGCTCGTGCAAATTGTAGCCTCTTTTTCCTATTTGTAGTAGAGATGAGTGGTACCCGGTGGGGTCTTCTGCTGTTGTAGCCCATCCGCCTCAAGGTTGTGCGTGTTGTGGCTTCACAAATGCTTTGCTGCATACCTCTGTTGTAACGAGTGGTTATTTCAGTCAATGTTGCTCTTCTATCAGCTTGAATCAGAACAGTCGGCCCATTCTCCTCTGACCTCTAGCATCAACAAGGCATTTTCACCCACAGGACTGCCGCATACTGGATGTTTTTCCCTTTTCACACCATTCTTTGTAAACCCTAGAAATGGTTGTGCGTGAAAATCCCAGTAATTTAGCAGATTGTGAAATACTCAGACCGGCCTGTCTGGCACCAACAACCATGCCACGCTCAAAATTGCTTAAATCACCTTTCTTTCCCATTTTGACATTCAGTTTGGAGTTCAGGAGATTGTCTTGACCAGGACCACAACCCTACATGCATTGAAGCAACTGCCATGTGATTGGTTGACTAGATAATCGCATTAATGAGAAATAGAACAGGTGTTCCTAATAATTCTTTAGGTGAGTGTATACAACAATTGACATCTACATTACCCCGCCGCCTTAACAGTGATCCCCACAGCCCCAACCCCTAAAAACTGACCCCCCCTACAGTGCCACGTCTCCTTAAAATGGGACCTCCACAGCAGCCCACCCCCTTAACTTTGACCTTCACAACAGCCTTCCCCTTTAACAGTGAGTTTAACAGCACACCACCCCCTTGACAATGACCTCCACAGGGGCCCGCCCTCTTAACTGTGACCTCCACAGCAGCTTGCCCCTAGGGTGGCTAGAGGTCCAGTTTTAGGCTGGACAGTCTGGCTTTCAGACTCCTTGTCCTCCGTCTGGTGCAGGGCCTGGACAGACACAGGGATGTCCTTTTGAACAGCTCACTCTCCGACAGCAGCACAGTGCTGCAGGGAGAAAGTCACCCTCACTCCCAGCCCTGCAGCTGACAGAAGTTGATTTTTAACTTCATTTTTTCAATCCCTGTTGCCTGAGGAGTGGAAAGGGGCATGGCCTAACCAGATCGGTTGCGTGGCTTTACGGGACCTAGAAGTTGATTTTTAACTTCATTTTTCAATCCCTGTCTGCTGAGGAGTGGGAGGGGGCATGGCCTAACCGGATCGGGGGCATGTCCTTTTGAACAGCTCATTCTAAGACAGCAGCACTTTGCTGTCTGAGTGTGAGCTGCAGGGAGAAAGTCACCGTCCCTCCCACCTCTACAGCTGATGGAAGTTGATTTTTAAAAATTTTTTCAATCCCTGTCGGCTGAGGAGTGGGAGGGGGTGGCCTAACTGGATCAGGGGCGTGGCTTAGCGGGACCTAGAAGTTGATTAAGAAACATTGTGTCAATCCCTGTCGGCTGAGGAGTGTGAGGGGGTGTGGTGTAAGTGGATAGGGGGCGTGTCCTTTTAAACAGCTCACTCTAATACAGCAGCACTTTGCTGTCTGAGTCTGAGCTGCAGGGAGAAAGTCACTGTCCCTCCCACCTCTGGAGCTGACAGAAGTTGATTTTTAACTTCATTTTTTTAATCCCTGTTGGATGAGGAGTGGGAGGGGCGTGACCTAACTGGATCAGAGGCATGGCTTAGTGGGACCTGGGGGCGTGGTTTTAAGTCTGTCTTTTCAGGGTGGCCTGAATGGCCACCCTACCTGCCCCCTGAACTGGCTCTGGGTCACATTACACTGCAAGCAGCGGTAACCCCGAGCCATACTCGGGACCACCATGAGTTAATTTGAACGGCTTAGGGATGGATACGGACAGCACATAGTGTGCTGTCCGCATTTCCGGAGCGCGGCGCGAACTTCCGGCCGCAGCTCCAGAAGTTTGTACCGCTCCAGGTACAAAAGTAATGAAGATATCGTACCGCCAGGGAGGTTAAAGCTGTGAAGCAGTGAAGAAAAATGGCTACAGCAGTGAAGAAAAATGGCTGGGTTGTTATGGAAACCTGGAGTAAAACTATGGCTGTTGAGACTAACGGCCTGCGAGCTTCTATTGGCTGATAAGGGTCATGTGACCAAGCTTCTATTGGCTAATGCATTTTTGGCAATATCTCAGGAATGGTACGCCCTAGAGAGCTGAGACTCGGTCTAAAACCTTCCCGGACACCTGATGTACCTGTGTGCAGAATTTCGTGATTGCAAATGCGACGGTGCGGATTCCTTTAGCGGGCACACAAACATACACACACATACTCAGCTTTATATATTAGATTTACCTGTGTCCTGCTAATATGCCCGCAAGTCAACTGAGGCAAAAGCATAAGGTATTTTGTAGCAAAATTACCATATAATATGGTGTTTTGTCAGTCTAAAATCTCAACAGCTTTGCTTGAACTGTAAGTACAGCGTTTTTTGTTTGTTTTTTTGCATGCAATTCAGCATTTACACCACATGTGGACTAAACATAAGCGTTTTATCAACTGGAATAACTTTTTTTAAATGTTCCTGTGCCTGTGCACTCCTGTTATATACTTCCTATCATGTTCCCTAGGAGGAATCACTGAACTGCCTGTGTACAAGGATCCAAGGAATGGGATTTATCTACTGAGTGTGTGACCACCAGCACTGGACACATTAGGTGGGCATTCTGAGAGGGAAACAAAAGAACACCAGGGGGCACCAAAACAGGTAAGAAAAATCATGTTTTGTATGATCTACTAGAGGAAATTCATATGTAATATGACAACCCCTGTAATTATTTAGTGGGGAGATATGCTTTAAACAATAATCCATGCCCCACTCATTGGCAAATAATTATGAAGATCTTTGTTTCCTTCTTTTAAATCCTCATAAGCTTTATATAGTCATCAAAAATCTACGAGAACGCCACTTGTGCTGCACTTATAATAGTAATGTAACCCCAAGTGTATTGTTATCTAGGAGGTATTAGAGAAGTATTATGCAGTAATCTAGAGATTAACATCTTGTCAGACAGGTTGGCATATTGACATATCTCTCACATTAGTCACTGAGTGATCACAATGTGTCCGTATATATACAGTACTAGTATTTTTGCAGTGGATCAGTCCTCTTCTCCATGGATGCACACCCTGGTGCCAACATAATCTGGGTGAAGAAGCCAAACTTCTTCATTCCCACAATTCAAACCTATTTTTTAACAAAAATAACTGAATAGTTTTTCCATTGGAGGCCCATGCCTACCGTTACCCTGCTACTTCAGATGGCGCCACCCCACTCATCCTGTGTCTGCTACAGTTCCATCACCCCGGCAGCGGGTTCAGGTGCCTGTGTCCTTTGTGTCTATTGGTGATAATCTTCATTGAACCTCACCTCATTCTGCAGTATTGCAAGGGTTAACCCTCCTTTGGTTCTGCAGCTTTTAATGTGTCAATCAGCTCTGCCTAATATACTGTGCTGTTTGTCTCACTCACTGACTGAGCAATCGGTTTACTAGCTTGCGAGATCCTGCAAAGGTGCTATAATCTGCATGTCTGCCCATGTACTGATTTATGCCTGATTACCGGATTCTGACTCTCTGCTGTCTGACCTGTGCCTGATCAACGTACTGAGCTCAGTCCACAGATTGTTGTGGTGCTTGCTGTCAGACCCTCACGATTTCAAATCATGACTTATTGTGAGGAAAGGTTATCAATATCTAGAACCCAGACAACCCCTTTAATATAGAAATTTCAATAACTGAGTACTATCTCCTGGCTCTGGAATATATGCTACTCCAGAATCTTCCCAGACTGAATAGCATGAAAACATAGTAGGGCATTCGTTATGTACAGCCAAAAATCTTCTTTTGATAATTTGGCACCTGTGGTTAGGAAAACGTTTAGCATAAGGGCGTTGGTTTAGTTCCCAACTAGGGAATTCACTTTGTGGTGTTTATAGCTCCTAAGAGTAGAAGACAGACCTATGCAGTAATAGTATATAGACCCCTTGCTTTCCAAAGGCTCATCATAGATTACCATATTTGCCAACACTCCTGAATTTTCAGAGACAGTCCCTAATTTTCAGAGACAGTCCCTGCAGATTTGGATTGTCCTGGGCCAAAATGGGTGTTGCTTATGTAAACCCTGCCCATAAACAGGCGTTCCTACATGGTTTGGGGGTGTTTCTTGAGGTGGGGCCTATATGTCCCGAATTTACTAACTGCAAAGTTGGTAAGTATGGATTCCCTCTTTATGTATATCTTGTAGTTATGAGCCTTGAGGTTCATTGACCTCTGTCCTTTAAATTTAAGTAAGCCATACATTTTTCATAGAGTCCACAGGGTGAGGGAACAGAACACTAACTGGAGTTTGTGCATTAACACTTACATAAAAGGAAAGGCACTTTATTGGGAACCAGTCTGACCATCATTGGCTATTTTAGAGGACATATGAGATTAGTGGATAATGGGTGGGTGGCAATCCATCGCTGATTTAGACCCCATATTTGCCTAAACTCCTGACAGAAGTATCCCCTGGGCTTTGTCGATGGTGGCCCTGTTAATAGCTCCCATATTCCGCAGTCACATTTCTGCAGAATTAATGATGCTTGCAGCTACTTGAACTTCGACACAGCAAATAGATCACAGACAATGGGAAACTCTGGTTTTCACTGGAGCTCCCCTTTGATATTTGCCAAATAAAATAGGATGACGCACTATCTGCAAATCCTCAGTATTAATGTGTTCAATACTCATGCCTGAAGGCCTGGTATAGACGCCAGCTACATGGCGAAATCTGAACACAATCGATGTCACTACATTATAACAGCCAACCTGACCACAAGTATTTCTCCACAGCTCACACAAGGAAAAGAATCTACACGTCACATACTACCTTCTAAAAATACAGCGCACTGTTTCTGTTTCCACCGCAGTCAAATAAAATGATCTGGGGAAGACGGTGAAAAGAAGAATTGAAGATATTATTTTTTTTATCTTTGTTAGTATTAAAGTACAGGGAATTTATACCCAGCAATGTAATGGCATCAAATCGGGTATACCCGCTGCACCAGGTGAGCTGAACCTTTATCTTCCATGGACAGATAATTAACATTATGTGGAAAATAGGAGAGATTGTCACCCTGTAACTTTATTACCGTATTTTTCGCCATATAAGACGCACCTGCCTGGTTTTTGAGGAGGAAAATAAGAAGATTTTTTTTTTTTACCAAAAGGTGTGCTTGTGGTGGGTTTTGAACTAATGGTGGTCTGTGGATGACACTATTATGGGGGGGATCTGTGGATGACACTGTTATGGGGGGGGATCTGTGGATGACACTGTTATGGGGGGGGATCTGTGGATGACTCGGTTATGGGGGGGATCTGTGGATGACACTGCTATGGGGCCGCGATGTATCAGTGCAAAGTAAAAATGGCAGCATTCGCCCCATAAGATGCACTGCCACTGGGGGGAGAAGTGCATCTTATAGGGCGAAAAATACAGTACTTATCTTGGTGCCATGTAATACTATTTTTTTTGTTGTTGAGCTAACACCTTTAAAGGGAATGTTTCATCTGAAAATGATTTATTGTTTAAATTTGAATTTTTTTTATTTTGTGGGGTGTTTTTTTTTGATTTTTTATTTTTTTATTATCCATGTCACTATATTAAATAAAAATGTATATAATCTTGTTATTTTTTAGACTGGCCACCAGGCCTTATAGTAGTTCATGATTTACTGTTCAGTATCATCACAGGTAGAATTGCAATAACAAGTAACACTTCTATATAGATAACACACAATCCACTATTCACAATAGGTGATATCACAGCTTATCTACTCCCTCCTGACCTCTGCACAGGTCACAGCGCATGCCTAGAAAACTCTCCCATAAAAGTCAATGGGGTCCCCTCCTGTCCATTGTGTCTCTGGCAGGAAGTCTTGACATATTTTAAGCCTAGTGGCCAATGTGACAACTGCAAAATTATATTCAAATTTTTTGCATAGATAGTGACATGGAAAATGTAAAAAAAAAAAACACCAAAAATTCTTAAAAAATATGTTAAACATAAAAATGCGATTTAAACAATAAGTCAATTTCTGATAACACATTCCCTTTAAAGCAGAGAGGTTGCTGACTTTTCCTCCAGGGAAACAATTCACTTTTTGCAATCTTCCTATGGATGTAACTGAGAAAAAAACTATTATGCAAAAATCAGTGATACGCACCTTCTATACAGGATATAACGTTGAACCAAAGGAATAACATGACCAAATAGACAACATACTGTGCATGCCCTCTCCTCCTTCCCTGGCTGTCATTGAGGGTTCTCTATCGGCCAAAGCCAGTTTAGGCAGGACATTGAGTTCTTATGGTCGGCAAGTGTTGGATTGCCTACATATCTTCTTATTACTTGAATACAAACCCCAACTCACGGTACAAAGGTGTCTTACATCTCTAGAAAAATCTGCCAAGTTGTACACACAGCTTGTGCAGCTATAATAAATTTGGCGCAGCTAGTTTTCAAGTTAACCTGTCACATTGAACATGGTGTCTGATCTGCAGGCAGCAAGTTATAGAGCTGGAGGAGCTGAGCAGGTCCATATATGGTTTTGTGGGAAATGATTGGGAAGCTTATGACTCCCCAAACCACAGAATTGATAAAGATAATAGATTGGATAACGTTTTACAAACTTCAAGTATATTGTTGAGAAGGACATGCTAAGTCCAATGCTTAGAGTAAAAAAAAACAAAAAAAGATCCACTGCTGGCAGCATCCTTTGTAATTACCGACCAATTACGCCTCAGAAGTTCTTGATGGGAGAAAAGTCCAGAGATGCTGCAGGCCATGGTAGCGCATTTAGGCCACATAGGGCCTGTCATTGTCTTGTTGAAAAGACTCCTAGGACACTTTGGAGAAATGGCTGTACCATTGGTTCCACAACCAAATCAATTCAACAGTGAGCTGTTAGTGTACCTGAACTGAAGACTAGGGGGTCCGACTATATTATGCCTCCCCACACCATAATCCCGGGAGTAGGACTGGTGTGATGTTCCCAAGTGAATGCCTTTTTGGCGTTGCCCACATGGTCTCAAGACCAATCTCTGGCTATCACTGCATCCGAGACTCATTGCTGAAGAAGATAGACCTCCATTCCAGCCTCCATTACCGTCTTTCTGTGCATCTTTATAGCCTTTGAAAGTGGTAGCATAAGTTCACTGGAACACCCGTAGCTGAACTTCAGGCGCGTAGCCCAATGTTGTGCAAATATCTTCTGATAGTTTGTGTAGACACAGTTTCTGGATGTGACATCCAGTTTCACTTGCAGTACAGAATGAATGAGTAAACGTTGAGCAGAGCTGACAGTGCAAAACGATCTGCCGGAGTGATAAACCAAGGTCTCTCAGTTCAAGGATTCTGCCCTTCTTAGTTTCCGACAAGAGGCGATAACTGGCACACCGAAGAACAGGAGGCATCACACAATCATCCCACAAGACTTGATCTGATTTTTAAGGCTTCATGTGGCTAAAAAAACTTTGCCTTCAATCTGGCTTTTATGTCCCTCCCACATGCCACAGATTGGAGCTAGGTGCTTGAAAATGTCATAATTTGCAGATCTTAGCGACACCTACTGCTTCCTTGATTTGCACAGATTTATGGTTTTACGTTTTGGTGTTGCAATATCAGTGTTGAGGAGTATATATATATCAATCAGCTCAGCTCCTTCTGCTCTATAACATGCTGCTCACAGATAGGACTGCATGTAAAATGTTAAAGGTCCCCTTTAAACTGTCCACATTTAAGACAGTAATAATAAACCTATATTGTGTCATTAAAGCAGTATTCTTGTACTATAACAGTGATTACTGGAATGGGACAAACTACATTACCACAGATAACTGTTAGGGAGCCAGATGGTCCTGAAGTTTGGTCTCCCAGAAATCAATTACTGATGGCCTATCTTATGGATCTGTCATCAGTTATGGCCCCAAAGAAACCCCTAAAAGAGAACCTGTCACCACAAAATGAAGTACTGCATTTTTCGCTTTATAACACACACTTTTTCCCCCCAAAAGTGTGGGGGAAATGGCAGTGCGTCTTATAAAGTGAATACTAGTGAGCACTTTAATTATGGAAGCACTCACTAGTATGCATTAGGTGCCGGGAGTGAAGTGAAGCGCTGCGAGTGCTTCCTGTACTCACCCTCCCTGGTCTTCCTCCCTGGGGTCGCGGGTGCACTGTCCGGACCACGTACAGCATCAGGATGTAGTGCACTGCACTATGAACAGACACTGCACGCAGTCAGATGACTGTGCAGCGCCGGCCAGAGAAGACAGGGTAGTGCAACTGCTGGAGAGACTGCTGGACCTGGAGTGGAGCCGCAGCGCAGGAGAGATAAAATAAGTTTTTTTTGTGATGTCCTGATATGGGGGTCTGATGTAATGTCCTGATATGGGGGTCTGATGTAATGTCCTGATATGGGGATCTGATGTAATGTCCTGATATGGGGGTCTCATGTGACGTCCTGAGATGGGGGTCTCATGTGATGTCCTGATATGGGGGTCTGATGTAATGTCCTGATATGGGGATCTGATGTAATGTCCTGATATGGGGATCAGATGTAATGTCCTGATATGGGGGTCTAATGTAATGTCCTAATATGGGGGTCTGATGTGATATCCTGTTATGGGGGTGTGATGTAATGTCTTGGGGGGTCAGATCTGAGGATTTGATATGGGGGTCTGATCTGAGAGTTTTATATGGGGGTCTGATCTGAGGATCTGATACGAGGTCTGATGAAAAATATATTTTTCTTATTTTCCTCCTTTAAAACCTGGGGTGCGTCTTATCAACAGGTGCTTCTTATAAAGCGGAAAATACGGTAAATGAAGTGCAAACTGTAGGAATCATGTTATAGAGCAGGAGAAGCTGAGCAGATGGATATATAGTTTTATGGCTCAGTGGTTAGCACTGTTGCCTTGCAGCACTAAAATCCTAGATTTAAATCCAGTGAAGGACAACATCTGCATGGAGTTTGCATGTTCTCCCTGTGTTTGCGTGGGTTTCCTCCCACACTCCAAAGATGTACTTATAGGGAATTTAGACTGTGAGCTCCGCTGGGAACAACAATTGATGATAATGTCTTTAGAGTGCTGTGGAATATATCAGTGCTATATAAGTGAGTCAAATAAATAAAAATATTCAATAAAACTTGTATTTTATACATTTATATCTCTACTCTTTCTGAACTCAAGACAGCCCATTCAGCTATTACCTGTGCTTGATAGCATGTTTTGTGTAAAGTGTGTCTAATTCAAGTGTTATTGGAGCTTTTCTAAATATACATCACTACATCTGCTCCGCTCCTCCTGCTCTATAACATGTTGCCTGCAGATTGTACAGCATTTTGTGGTGACAGCGTCTCTTTAATGGAATTGCTCCTGTTAGTGACCAAAGCATTCTGTATATTGGGCAGCGAAGTGTTCCCCTCGGCAGACAACAGACTACATATAGGACTGCTGTAAAACTGTTCTGCAGAAGGAGAAAATGACATTTCAAACACTTCTCTTTCATAGACTGCAAAACATATTTCCTTAGATACCATGAAAGTGAGGGCTCTGATACCTGGGCTGACCCCGAAACATCTACATGGTAGCTGGGGGGCCCTAATACAGATTTTGCATTGGAGGACAGGAACATCAGGTTACCCCTCAGTTAACTAGCACAGGAGTTCTGAACTGTAGAACACCCAACCCCTTCCTGTATTCAATAGGGGGCATCTGTTCCTTGGGTGATATTAAAGGGGTTGTGCAGACTGTATATATTGATGACCTATCTTCAGGATAGGTCGTCAATATCTGATCGGCGGGCAGCTGACTACCAGCACCCCCGCCGATCAGCTGTTTAAAGAGGAGGTAGCGCTCCATGCGAGCGTCGCTTCCTGGTGATTACACTACCCTTCATCTTCATTACTTGAATGAAGCGAGTGCTTGTAATTACACTACGCTGATGCTCCACAGGCACATGGAGCGCCGCCTACTCTTCAAACAGCTGATCGGTGGGGGTGCCAGGTGTTAGACCCCCACCGATCTGATATTGATGACCTATCCTGACCATAGGTCATCAATATAAACTGTTTGCACAACCCCTTTAAAGCCCATTTATACATAACAAATAGACAGGGTGGGCCATTTATATGGATACACCTTAATAAAATGGGAATGGTTGGTGATATTAACTTCCTGTTTGTGGTACATTAGTATATGTGAGGGGGGAAACTTTTCAAGATGGGTGGTGATCATGGCGGCCATTTTGAAGTCGGCCATTTTGAATCCAACTTTAGTTTTTTCAATAGGAAGAGGGTCGTGTGACACATCAAACTTATTGGGAATTTCACAAGAAAAACAATGGTAGAAATGCTAGCACAGGCTTCCAGTATCCGTAGTTTCAGGTGCTGCACATCTCAGTATCTTCACAGCATAGACAATTGCCTTCAGATGACCCCAAAGATAAAAGTCTAAGGGGGTCAGATCGGGAGACCTTGGGGGCCATTCAACTGGCCCACGACGACCAATCCACTTTCCAGGAAACTGTTCATCTAGGAATGATCGGACCTGACACCCATAATGTGGTGGTGCACCATCTTGCTGGAAAAACTCAGGGAACGTGCCAGCTTCAGTGCATAAAGAGGGAAACACATCATCATGTAGCAATGTTGCATATCCAGTGGCCTTGAGGTTTCCATTGATGAAGAATGGCCCCACTATCTTTGTACCCCATATACCACACCATACCATCAATTTTTTGGTTCCAACAGTCTTTGAGGGATCTATCCAATGTGGGTTAGTGTCAGACCAGTAGCGGTGGTTTTGTTTGGTAACTTTAGCATTCACATAAAAGTTTGCCTCATCACTGAACAAAATCTTCTGCTTAAACTGAGGGTCCTGTTCCAATTTTTGTTTTGCCCATTCTGCAAATTCAGTGCGCCGATCTGGGTCATCCTCGTTGAGATGCTGCAGTAGCTGGATTATTGACAATCCAACACATTGCATTGACAATCCAACACAATGGGCAACACATTGAACACATTTTATAAGTGGTCAGAAACTTGTAAATAACTCATGAAAGAATAAATTTACGTTAAAACCAAGCACACCCTTGTTTTTCTTGCGATATTCCCGATAAGTTTGATGTGTCACATGACCCTTTTCCTATTGAAAAAACAAAAGTTGGATTCAAAATGGCCGACTTCAAAATGGCCGCCATGTTCACCACCCATCTTGAAAAGTTTCCCCCCTCACATATACTAATGTGCCACAAACAGGAAGTTAATATCACCAATCATTCCCATTTTATTAAGGTGTATCCATATAAATGGCCCACCCTGTAGTTAGCAGCCATCTGTTTCCCAAGGCGATTGATAAAATTATTCTGTGCTGATAAAAATCATCGCAGTATCAGTAACTGTGACCTGTCTGACATGTACAGTCCATATGAGCGATGATTGCCCTGTTGGAAAGGGGGATGCGTTTGAACCATTATATCAGTAAATGGGCCTTGAGAGAATGACCAGTGCAGATCTGTCTAATTTTACTCGCCAAATAAAACCAGTCAGATTTGATCTGTGACCGTATTATATCAAAGATGGCAGGCTATAACCAGTACACGAGGAGTGATGACCTATGCAGTAACTTATTGTGTCCGTTACCATTAATTACTGCTTTCTATTATCATCTCAACAGGATTATGACACGTTCTCTGTCTCAACAGAATGGGATTCTAGGAGATCTGTGACATTTCAGGAAGAAAGAGGTGAAAGTTCAAAACCAGATTGATAAAAGGGATATCCCAAGATTAATGTACAAAATTAAAGGAGACAATAGTAAATGACGATCTCTTTCTAACAAACCTGGAACCAGCCCTGTACCTCACATGGATCCAGAGATCTCCCCATTCATTGCTCCAATTGTTCTCCTAGATTTATTTCAGGGTGGCAGCTCAGGGGGCGTGTCCCTTCTCAGGGGATATGCTCTTTCTTAAAGGGTTTTTCTCATCTCAGACAATGGGGGCATATCGCTAGGATATTTTCTGATAGGTGTGGGTCCCACCACAATGAGAACGGAGCAAGGGAAATGAACGGAGGGCGCACTGCGCATGCGCAGCCGCCCTCCATTTATTTCTATGGGGCTGCCGAAAATAGCCGAGCACTGGCTCGGCCATTGCCATCTGCCCCATAGAAATGAATGGGAGCATGGGCTGTGCATGCACGGTGCGCTCCCATTCACTTCTATGGGAACAGCGCTTGGTGGTGGACGGACCCCGGGAAATCCGGGGTCCTCCAGCCACAGCGCTCCCCGCTTCATTCTCCTTGTAGGTGCGGTTCCCAGAGGTTGGACCCGCACCTATCAGACAATAGGGGGCATATCCTAGCGATATGCCCCCATTGTCTGAGATGGGAATGCCCCTTTAAGAGTTGGATTCTTTCTAATGCAGTTCTTTCCCTATCACAGCTCAGTGAGTGTGTTCTTTCCCAGGGGCATGTTCTTTTTGCTGCAGCTCTTTCTCTATCGTAACTCAGGGGGGCTTGTCCTTTCTCAGGAGATGTGTATTTTCTCATGGGTTGCGTCCTTTATTCTACAGCTCTTTCCCTATCACAGCTCAGTGGTTGTGTCTTTTCTCAGGGGCAGGTCCTTTCTGCTGCAGCTGTTTCCCTATCACATCTCAGGTGGGCATGTTCTTTCTCGGGGGCATGTGCTTTCTGCTGCAGCTCTCTCCCTGTAAGGGCTCATTCAGACGGCCGTTTGCTGTCCGCAAAAATACGGATTGCATTCTGTTTTTTTGCTGATCCATAGACTTCAATAGGGCCATGTACTGATTTTCACAGGACGTGTTTCATTTTTTTGCTGAGCCGTGCAATGGAAGAAAAGGGCCCCATAGAAGTAAATGGGACAGCATCTAATCCGCAAAAAAACGGATCCGCATTTTTATGGACAGCATACGGCCGTCTGAATGAGCCCTAACTGTTATAGCTTCTACCAGTAGATAGGGCTGGTGGCAGTTAAAGGATGGAACTGAGCATGTGCAACCACCTAAGCAATGTTACGGAGTTGGACAGAGAAATAAGGAGAAGAACAAACAGCAGGTGGCGCTATACCGATAAATGTTATTGATTAACTTAGTGGCTATATAAAAAAGTTTCTTTAAATTATGTACCATAACAAAACTATCGAGATCTAGTTGCTGGTTTAAAAATTTATAATTTTTTGTTGGACAACCCCTTTAATGTTTATATAAAGCAGCTAATGCTGGAAATAATCCAAGGGATTATAGAGTGAATATTAGATTCATTAAAGTCATCAAATCTAGAGAAAATGTGGCAAAAACTCATTCAGATACCAATGGCCAGCCATAAATAATAACCCCTTGAGGGATGATAATCAATCTCTTGATTTTAGTGTCAGTTTATAGGCTCACCTTCTGAATTCCCTCTGAGCAGGTGCGGACTTTACCACCACATAAACCAAGCAAAGGCTTGGACCCCCAAAGATCAGGGGAAAGGCCGCAAGCAGTTGACTGAAAAATAAAAACTAAAGGGGTATCCATAAAGTAGCAAATGGAAAGGGGTAGTCCAGACTTACATACCAGAAAATGTTATTTTTCCACTGGGTTCACATCACATTTTTCCCATCCGTTTGACGTATACAAAATACATACACGTTGAACAGATGCCTCAGACTGACGCCATACAGTGGCATCCATTCACCATAGGGTTCCACTGTAAAAAACAAAACATATACTTTTTTTACTGGAATGTGCAGGATACAAGAACGTGGTGTACTGCGTTTTTGCATCCTTTTTTTCTAACGTATACATCAAACGGAGTCATAAAACGCGATGTGAACCCAGCCTAATGGTTACCTTCTACTAAGTATGGCCTGTCTATCATTCCAGATGGTAATTATTGCTTTAGAAGAAGATGTTTCTGTATCACTGGAGTCGTAGTCCTCACCCTGGGAGCCATCTCTGCTATTATCACATTAGGAGTCATCTATGGAATACCAGGAAATCAAAGTAAAAATCTGTGTTTTTTATATTTGAATGTACAGAAAATCAATTGTATTATATTACCATTTATCAACTACCAACCTGAGCTACAATAGATTATGGTATGGTACCAGGGGTGTATCTATCACAAGGCAAACAAGGCATTTGCCTAGAGCGGCACTTGCCAATGGGGCGGCAAAATGCCTTGTTTGCTTAGTGATAGTTACACAATATGCTAAATATTTTTTTTGCCCCTTGTCCGATCCGATCCTTCACTATGCGAGCGGCATCGCCGGCGCCACCTAGTGAAGGAGTTGAAAGACTTACTTCCTCCTCCTCCTGACTTCCTCCCGACCTCCCCTGCCTTTTGCGTCCGCGCGTTAGGGGGGTGCCCGAGTTTAGTCTCGCCTAAGGCAGCACAAAACCAAGATACACCACTGTATGGTACTCAACTATTGTAACTCTCGCTTGACTTCTAATTTTCACTAATGACAGGTCACCCAGTATGCAACATGATAGGGTACATTAATATATCCAACAACCCCAACTCCAATACTGAGCTTCGGACATCTCCACGTAATGTGGATCCAATTCGCATCCCTTTCTCCAGACTTATTACATATCAGTTGTCGTTAGCTTACATTACATTGTTTTGGACTCGGGGGGACGGGGGACATGGTATTGGATGTCTATGAAATTGTCTTCGGTAAAGGAATGGCTTAATTGTGTCTCCAGGTGTATCTTGACTAATTTAAAGGGAACCTGTCATCCACTTTAGGCTTCCCTCACTGAAGGCCGCATAAAGTAGTGACAGACATGCTGAGCTCAGCGATGTGTCACTCATGAGCTGAAAGTAAGTGGTTGCCGAGAACCAGCATCTTAATCATTACAGCCCAGTACTGGAAAAGAGTCATGGCCACCTGAGAAGAGTCCTGGTTATTCAAGAGTTCCTGCGCTCCCTGCTATCTGCTGATGATATACAGTTTTCTCCTTAGGAGTGGACTGACAATAATCAGCACGTTGCAGGGAGAGCAGGAACTCATGAATAACCAGGACTCTTCTCAGGTGGCCGTGACTCTTTTCCAGGCCAAGGTTGCAATGATTATGATGCTGGGTCTCGCCAACCACTTACTTTTAGTACATGTTTCTTAAACTACTTCATGCTACCCTCAGTGACAGGTTCCCTTTAGTTTGTTCTGGTACGGAAAAAGATAAAAAATCGATATCAACATATGTTTAAAATATTGCGTAAACATCATTAGTATACATAAGCTTCTGCGTACATTATATATATACCAAAGGTATATATAAGACCAAAAATAAAGGTATTCTCCAGTTTGGAAAACCCAGTTTTATATATTCCTCTCGGGGGGGGGGGGGTTCATTCTTAGGTTCCTAATCTCTAGGTCAAAGTGGAGAGCTTCTACAAAGAGTGTCTCTTGCTCCGGAGGACCTGTCTTGTCCTGCATTATACAGACAACCCATTGATTTCAATCAGTGTAATGTTTAATTTCCCCTGTGGAGACGCTGCAGGGTAATTGAACACTTCCTGTCAGGCTACAAAGATGGCACAGTTCTTGTCCCCAACTGGGTTCACAGTCCAACATTCTTATCTTCAGTTTTACAGAAAGCTAATGGACCTGTATTGATAAGGATCTTCTTTACATACTACAGTACATGTGGCATTTACTACATGGTCATTTTATTTCCAATTTGTCTAACTTCCGGTCGTCTTATTTTTTTCTCTTCCGCCAGGTTTTCTTACACGTGAGTGTAAAGCATCCTCAGGCCAAGCTGGCTTCCTATGTGATGACAGAACCACATGCATTGTAGCCTCGGCACTATGTGACGGGAAAGTGGACTGCGGACATGGGGAGGATGAATCTACAAGATACTGCGGTTGGTTTGACAGTATTTAGTGACTGTTTAGAAATAGAAAATGTTGGCTGAGTGCAGCAGGCATAAAGTGAGTGCCTGTAAGTACTGACCGAAGGGTGGGAGAAGCCCAAGGCAGAGGTTTCATAGTGCATCCCACTAGCCTTTGCCCCATTATAATCTATGGGTTTGTTAAAAAACACGGATGCGGCACTGAGCATTGTCCATGGAATATGGATGACACGGAGGGCAAAAAAAGACACACGGACCAAACATGGATCCCTCATGAATGAACCACTGACCATCTTGTCACTGGTGTCATCACATACATGTATGTGAGAATATGGCCTTAGACAGTGCATTCAGTTGGCAGGAGAGAGAAATTTTGTTTTGTGATAAGACCATTAAAGGGGTTTTAAGAGACTTTAACTGATGACCTAGCGTGATACCAAGCACAGCCGCTATACAATGCACGACCAGTGCCTTCTCAAACAGCTGATTCGCAGGGTCTCGGGTGTCGGACCCCACCTTCAGATACTGATTACTTATACAGAGGATAGGTCATCAATATTACAGTCTTGGAAAATCCTTTTAATTGCGCCCTTGCCTCAGTGGTGTCCTAGAGTTGCGCCTGCCTAGGTCCTAACTTTGTCTTTTGCAATGCTGCCCTAGACAACTACTTACTCCATCATCTCCCAGTTTTTAGAATTGTTTTCATGTTTTATTGGCAGTAGCTGTCAGGGGTGGACTGGGAACTTAAAGTGGCCCGGGAAAAAATACTAAAAGTGGCCCTCTTTTGTAGTTGGGTCCAAATTGATGGCAGTCAGAGCCAGCAATACCATATTGTGGCACATTATACCTCCCCAACAGAGCCAAATACTACAGTCCATCACAAAATACTGCCAGCAGCACAAAATACATCCTGAAAATCTTCCACTGGCCAGTGGCCATGAGGAGGGCTCAGGCAGCCCCCTGGGCATCGGCCCACCGGAAAATCTCCCTGTAAGGTCTATGGCCAATCCTCTCCTGGTAGCATTTAAGATCAGTGATGGCCAGTTTGCAGAACATGTTCTCAGAATTGCCTGCTCCCGATGACTGCATTTGTTTCAGACCGGCTCACGGCGCAGGCACAGGTAAGGGCTTACCTGTGCATTGCCGGACTTGTGAGTTAAGATGGCAGCCCGCATGTGTTTGTTGGCGAACACTGCGAACTGGCCATCGCTGTTTAAGATGCCACTATCAGCAAGGTTTTGGGTGTTAGTCAATGTTTTGCAGGTCTGTCATCCTCAGCGCTTCCGTCACATCCTTTTCATAAGGTCTGTGGATGTGGCAAAAAGATCAGGGGGCAGTACGCTGGCCCTCTGCATCCACTGCTAAGCGTTCACTGGCCTCTTAGTCTTTGTTTGCCTATTGTTCTCAGCTTTAACGTCAGAAAACAGTGCTGCATGCCTCGGCCCAAACCGCGGATCCACCAAAAATGGAAGCCGCCCCTGTGCTTTCCGCAATTTGCGGAACGGTCGCCTGTCAATATAAATGCCTATTCTTGTCCGCAAAGCGCGGACAAGAATAGAACAGGTTATATTTTTTTTTTGCGGGGCCGCGGAATGGAGCAACGGATGCGGACAGCACACGGAGTGCTGTCCGCATCTTTTGCGGCCCCATTGAAGTGAATGGGTCCGCATCCAAGCCGCCAAAACAGAGGCTCGGATGCGGACCCAAACAACGGCCGTGTGGATGAGGCCTTATAGATGCCTGCATTTGAAGTACCCGTCTCGTGATAATATCATTCTCAGTTCCTACGGCACATGCATTTTCACCTTTTGGACCAGCCTGATTTTATTTTTTTTCATTCAAACAGGGAATGTACCAAACAGTCTTCCAGAAGGCTTGGTATTCAAGTGTGCAAACAAGAGATCGTGGACCTACATTGATAAACTTTGTGACAACAAGAACGACTGCGGAGACTGCTCCGATGAAACAGGTATCACTAATGTCAACACATCCCAAAGCGTATGCAGCCACAATCAAGTCTAGCATCAGTTTAGACAATGTCAGGCCGTGTACTGGCAAGAAGTATGAGAACATACCTTAGGCGTCATGCATATGGCCGTTGTCTCGGTCCACATCCGCACTGCGGCTCGGATCCGGACCCATTCACTTCAATGGGGCCGCAAAAGATGCGGACAGCACTCCGTGTATTGTCCGCATCCGTTGCTCTGTTCTGTGGTCCGCAAAAAAAAAAAATAACCTGTCCTATTCTTGTCCATTTTGCGGACAAGAATAGGCAGTTATATCAATGGCTGTCCGTGCCGTTACGCAAATTACACGGGTTCCATCCGTGTTTTGCGCGTGCATGAGGCCTTACTGAAATAGTTCCGGGAGGAATAAAAGAGCAAGGTCACAATGCATAATTATTTTATGGAAAGGGGGAAGGGGGGTACAATTATCTACTAAAAACCACAATGTTTTAAAATATTTTTACCAAAAAATCTATGCTCCATGTTTTATAGCCCACCTATATATTCAGATGAGTAGCCTCTCTGCTTACACCTCTACAGGTCCTTCTAAAAAACCTAGCATATTGTGATAAAGTTCATTATTTTCTGTAATGTACTGATAAACATTAGACTTTCATATATTTTAGATTCATTACACACCAACTGAAGTAGTTCAAGCCTTTTATTGTTTTAATATTGATGATTTTGGCATACAGCTCATGAAAACCCAAAATTCCTATCTAAAAAAATTAGCATATCATGAAAAGGTTCTCTAAACGAGCTATTAACCTAATCATCTGAATCAACTAATTAACTCTAAACACCTGCAAAAGATTCCTGAGGCTTTTAAAAACTCCCAGCCTGGTTCATTACTCAAAACCGCAATCATGGGTAAGACTGCCGACCTGACTGCTGTCCAGAAGGCCATCATTGACACCCTCAAGCAAGAGGGTAAGACACAGAAAGAAATTTCTGAAGGAATAGGCTGTTCCCAGAGTGCTGTATCAAGGCACCTCAGTGGGAAGTCTGTGGGAAGGAAAAAGTGTGGCAGAAAACGCTGCACAACGAGAGGAGGTGACCGGACCCTGAGGAAGATTGTGGAGAAAGACCGATTCCAGACCTTGGGGGACCTGCGGAAGCAGTGGACTGAGTCTGGAGTAGAAACATCCAGAGCCACCGTGTACAGGCGTGTGCAGGAAATGGGCTACAGGTGCCGCATTCCCCAGGTCAAGCCACTTTTGAACCAGAAACAGCGGCAGAAGCGCCTGACCTGGGCTACAGAGAAGCAGCACTGGACTGTTGCATGTCATTTGGAAATCAAGGTGCCAGAGTCTGGAGGAAGACTGGGGAGAGGGAAATGCCAAAATGCCTGAAGTCCAGTGTCAAGTACCCACAGTCAGTGATGGTCTGGGGTGCCATGTCAGCTGCTGGTGTTGGTCCACTGTGTTTTATCAAGGGCAGGGTCTATGCAGCTAGCTATCAGGAGATTTTGGAGCACTTCATGCTTCCATCTGCTGAAAAGCTTTATGGAGATGAAGATTTCATTTTTCAGCACGACCTGGCACCTGCTCACAGTGCCAAAACCACTGGTAAATGGTTTACTGACCATGGTATTACTGTGCTCAATTGGCCTGCCAACTCTCCTGACCTGAACCCCATAGAGAATCTGTGGGATATTGGGAAGAGAAAGTTGAGAGACGCGAGACCCAACACTCTGGATGAGCTTAAGGCCGCTATCGAAGCCTCCTGGGCCTCCATAACACCTCAGCAGTGCCACAGGCTGATTGCCTCCATGCCACGCCGCCATGCCACGCCGCATTGAAGCAGTCATTTCTGCAAAAGGATTCCCGACCAAGTATTGAGTGCATAACTGAACATAATTATTTGAAGGTTGACTTTTTTGTATTAAAAACACTTTTCTTTTATTGGTCGGATGAAATATGCTAATTTTTTTAGATAGGAATTTTGGGTTTTCATGAGCTGTATGCCAAAATCATCAATATTAAAACAATAAAAGGCTTGAACTACTTCAGTTGGTGTGTAATGAATCTAAAATATATGAAAGTCTAATGTTTATCAGTACATTACAGAAAATAATGAACTTTATCACAATATGCTAATTTTTTTAGAAGGACCTGTATATATCCACCATATTTTGGCTTTAGAGATTATGGGGGTCATTTACTATTCTGAAATACAGCTAAATAAGGCGCATTTCAGCTGAAGATGGCGGCGCAACAGTTAGTTGCACCACTATCTGCTACTTTGCCCTGCTCACGCCAAGTCTAAAATTGTGGGCACGGCGTGGATGGGGAAGGGGACAGGCCGGCAGGCCCGTCTCATTCATCATCTTCTATACCTGGTTTAGGCGTAGAAAATGGTCTAAATGTAAGACAGCAAGGAAGCGGTCTTACATCTAGAACTGGCGCTGGATGCGCCGATGTTATGGAGAGGCCGATGCCTCTTCACAACTTTGGCGGATCCTCAGCCAGTGATGGAGCTTTTTTAAGGCCGGCATTTAAAACGCCGGTCTTTATAAATGAGCCCCTATATCTTCATTTGGCATACAGGAGTCTATAAGAGTCCATTCACACGTCCGTATGAATGGGTCCGCATCCGTTCCGAATTAAGTGGACAGCACACAGTGTAGTGCCGTAGTTCCGTTCCGCGGCCCCGCAAAAAAGATAGAGCATGTCCTATTCTTGTCAGCAGCCACAGACAAGAATAGGCATTTCTATCATAGGGCCAGCCATGTGCGGTCCGCAAAATGTGGAATGCACATGGCTGGTGTCCGTGTTTTGCGGATCCACAATTTGCAGACCGCAAAACACTTGTGGACGTGTTAATGGACCATTAGGGATATCCCATAGGCCTCTTTCACACGACCGTATGGCTTTTTCAGTGTTTTGTGGTCCGTTTTTCACAGATCCATTGTTCCGTTTTTTGTTTCCATTTCTGTTCCGTTTTTCCGTATGGCATATACAGTAATTACATAGAAAAAATTGGGCTGGACATAACATTTTCAATAGCTGGTTCCGCAGAAACGGATGCATTTCAGTATGTGTTCTGTTTTTTTTTGCTGACCCATTGACTTGAATCGAGCCACGGAACGTGATTTGCGGGCAATAATAGGACATGTTCTATCTTTCAACGGAAAAGGAATGCATACGGATACATTCCGTTTTTTTTCCCCGGAACTGTTGAAAAGAATGGTTCCGTATACGGAATGCAAAAAACGGTTGTGTGAAAGAGGCCTTAGGCCCATGCATACGGCTATATTTTTAATCTGCATTTATTTGCGGAAGGGATATAGACCCATTCATTTCAAAAAGTCAGTTTGAAGACAATGATCGGACATTTCTAAAGGAGGTTAAAATAAAATGGCGGCATGCACACTGCTGGTGTCTGTGTTTTGCAGATCTGCGGACCGATAACACATTTGGTGTGTATGAGGCCTAAGGCAGCTGGTCAAACATTGCAGACCCTGGAGCCAAAAGGCAAAGCCCACATTCAATAATAACTTCGTAGACAGTAGATTTTAATTGGCTGAACACTTGAAGCGTCAGGATCACCCTGTGTCTTCATACACACGTGTTTCATAACTATATTCTATTTTCCAGCACTTCGCTGCCCTCCGTGTCCAGGCTGGAGATGTAACACGGTCTTCTTCACGGATTGTGACTGCATCCCAAACACCCGCTGTAATGATAGCATTCAGGACTGCATAGACTGGAGCGATGAAACCTCTTGTCTTTGAGACTGCACAATACAGACTATTCAATGATGGAAGACCCTTGGGAATGGTCAACCTGTCAGCCTTAGAACAGCTTTGCTTCCATCGTAGCACAACTCATACACTGCTCACCAAAACGAGGACGACCAAACATTTTCTACAGGGAGTGCAAACTGTCTCAAGTGTCCCGCTATTATTCCTCCAGTGTAATATGTGGGAATCGTTCAGGACTTGTGACCATGATGAATGCGATCCTGCACATACAGCCACGACCCTAAAGGGCTGGTATTAGAAAACCACTTCTGTTTCCTTCCAGGAGGAGCGCCACACTCATCTATGGGCCGAGTCTGCTATTACAACTTGGCTTGAAGGGTAAAAAGCAGGCTGGATATTTAAGTTACTGTATTTCACCTGCTGAATATGGTTAATATGAAGGAACATTAAAAGACAAACACTAATTGCCGGGATGAGGTGGGTGGGCGTCTTCTAATCGATGTCATGCTTGTCCTCCAACAATCTGACCTCTAGGATTAGTTGCTGGAGCAGGTTCGTCACCGCTGACTAAGGCCTCTTGCACACGAACATTGTGCATCTGTTACCTGCATTGGGGGCAGCTATTTAGTCCCCAATGCACGGGCAACGTCCGTGCGGTGGCCGGGAAGGATCGAGACCCATTCAACTTGAATGGGTCCGTGATCCATCCGCATCACATAAAAATAGAACATGTTCTATTTTTTTGCAGTGCGGAGGCACAGACAGAAAAACCACGGAAGCACTGCGTAGTGCTTCCGATCCGTGATTGCGGACCCATTCAAGTGAATGGGTCCACATCAGTGATGAGGAGTGCACACGGGCCGCAATACGGCCACACACCATTTGTGCGCAAGAGGCCTAAGATTGTAAGCACTTGTGAACTGAGCCCTCATTTGAGTTGTTGACTTGTTTGTTGCTATGTTATTTATGACTGATTGTACATGGACCCCGATTGTAAAGCGCTGTGGAATATGTTGGCGCTATATACCATATTTTTCGCTTTAAGATGCACCCCAGGTTTAGACAACAGAAAATTAGGAAATATATTTTCTAGGTCTTCTTTGAAGGGAATGTTTATTGAATTGGAGGGGGTCAAGGTCCGTAACTTTGGGGTGTAGGAGGCGGGGGGCAATAGTTTGGTCAGCTCCTGTTACCCTTAGGGCTCATTCACAACTGCACCACGTTGTGCGCTCCACAAATCACAGATGCCGCCTATGTGCGTTTCACAATTTGCAGAACAGAATGGGCAGCCCATTATCGAAATGAATATTCTTGTTCACAAAACGGACAAGAATAGGATATGTTCCATCTTTTTTGCAGGGCCACAGAACGGAGCAACATGTGCTGTCTGCATCTTTTGAGACCCCATTGTAATGAATGGGTCCGTATCAATGCTGCCAAATTGCAGCCCATGACGCGAACGGGCCTCCCTAGCACGGGTGATGCTAGGGAGGCTTGTTATCGTCGCGGCATGCTATTAGCTGCCCCCCCGTGCAACAGGGAGATGCAGCAGCCACCATGCCAGTATGAGAGGTGACGCAGGTGTCAGGGAGCGAGGCAAGTACAATCTGTGTGAGGGGCCTGGATGTATGGGGTGCATTATAGAACTTTGATAACCCCTTTAAATATACCTATCCAAATAAATGTGTCTCCAGTCATGGCTGTGGTGCTAGATTATTTTTAGGTATTTGTCTGACACACAGCTCTGCTACACAAACACTAATAAAAACTCAGATTTCCCTACACTAGTGCCGGCCGTATAGTTTTCCTGCTCCTGGGCTCCTCCCACTAATGACATCATTAATGGTCCTGAAAGAGGACCTTTCATCAGTTTAGCCATAGTCCAGGACATTTTTTTCCTCCGTCCCAATAGCCACTTGGGAGTTGTTATAGGAGGGGTAATTGTGCCCTTTAAATAAAAAGTCAGCTCTAAGTTCAGCAAATATTACAAGCCTCGTTGACACATCCAGCGTCCATCTTGACATTAAATCCTCTCCCCTAGGAACTATAAACGCTTAGTGAAGTTATTATGCACTTGTGTATTGTAGTATGTCTCATACTACCAACATTTACCAATGATACATAAGCACCGGGGCCTGCTAATAGCTGAAAAAACCTTTAGCCAGAAGACAAAACAATTCTCCTAAAGTTTATTGTGGAATAATCTTTATTTCCAGACGTGTTCAGTTAAACAAGGCTGTAAAAGCAGGGTCTGCATGAGAGCAGGTACTGAAGCAGAGCTGCTACATATTGAACATTTTTCAATGAACCCATCTTTAATCTCATTAAGTGGAAACAGGGGGGAAAAAAAAACAATTATTAACACAAATAGGCAAGTGACACTATAAAATAGCAGCTCTGTCCATCTGTTCAGAGTCAAGTTCCTCAGTGGTTTTCAGTTTAGACAGATTCGTTCTTAGAAGCTTCGTCAAAGTTCTCAACCAGTTCTGTAGAGAGATTAACAGATACAGGACATCAGAAAGGGCTTTCTTTGGCTTTCAAAGAGTTTTGTCGGCTTGTAAAAACAGCAAGAAGTTAGAGTACAACATAAGTGTTTTGTAAGGAGAGAAGTCTATAGGAAAACACCTGAATAAGCGTATTAAAGTCTGTTTAATATCTGTATATGAAGTGTATTGCGTATAGCAGAATACGCTGATCATGTAAATGAACAGGGATATTCACATGGGTGTATATTTTCCATGTCCTAGTTTTGTGCTTCTTTGCGCATCAAAAATGTCAGAAGGAAGTAAGGCTACTTTCACACTGGCGCTTTTGCTGGATCCGGCAGGGATCAGCAGCTTCTATTACTGATAATACAACCGTCTGCATCTATTATCTTTAACATAGCCATGGATCAGTTTTCTATTGTGTCTAAGAAACCAGATCTGTCCCCATTGACTTGCATTGTGGAACTAGCGTCTTGCTCTGCGTCCCATGACAGAAAGAAAACCGCAGCTTGCGGTTTGCTCTCTGGTATTAGAACGCAACCAAATGGAACGGAATGCATTCTGGTACACCCCCATTCTGTTCAGTTCCGTTTGTCCCTATTGACAATGAATGGGGACAAAACGGAAGCATTTTCTCTGGTATCAAGATCCTCTGCTGGATCCCAATACCGGAAAAGAGAAACGCAAGTGTGAAAGTAGCCTAATACGCATCTAAATCCGGATGAATTACTGAAGCAATACTGATGACAATCCAGATGGCATGTTTTCTGGAGTTTATGCATATTCTGGAGTCAAGCACTGACAGATTTCAATACAATCTTGTTTTTGGTCCATGCCATTAGGTTTCAGATACAGCTCTGAAGATGGCCTCTTTCACAAGGCTATGTGAATGGGAAAATTGAATAAATAAATAAGTCAGGACTATGGGAGTGAAAAACAAACTAAAAAAGGAAAATCCCAGGGTCCTTAAGGGGTTAAAATCTAGACATGTCAGGAAAATTCTGAGTTCATATTTGGAATCAGAGCGCTCATTTTAGTATAAATCACGTTTTTTTTTCTCAGTAGCAAAATCATTGTTGCGAAGTGTTATTAGTCAGTGGAAATGTTTTTTTTTTTAAAAAGGGGTGTTCCACAGGATATGCCATAGGTTGGTTAGGTGGGATTATATTGAGAATCCCTCGCTTGCTCTCCGACGTTGCTGCCTCATCCAGGCGGAGAATAAATAGGGAGCTGGTTGTGTATTTGCACATCACTCTATTCACTTCTATGGAGATTATGGAAAACGTTGAGCAAGTGGCACAGCCGTCTCCATTCGTTGTCCACCTGATGTGGCAGCAGAAAGTATAGTAAGGGCTCCACGTACCTTCATGGTTTCTCTATTACAGATTTACACAAAATGGACCTGCATGATGACCAAGTGGAGTCTAATGCTTAGAAAGGCTTACCTGGAACTTCATCATCCTCCTCTTCCTCCCCAGTAGCAAGTGGTGCTTTTCCGTCCACAGCTAGAGGAAGCAGATTAATGTATGAAACAGAACGAGAACACAGTAATACAATTACATTTATTTCAGTTTTTCACAGCTCGGTCACACAGCTTATTATAGATTGACAACGACGGACGACGACACATGATGGCTACCAAATCTACAGTTTTTCAACCGGCAATTCAGTTACTGATGTTACAGCAGGAGGTTGCTTTAAATAGCTGCACTGTAGACAACACTTTGTGCCACCAAGGTGGTGTTTTCACGCAGCAGAGTATATTGACCATGACTAAATGATATGACCCTGCAGTCAGTGAATGTATTTACCCGGTATACTACAGGCCAATGTCAAACACACCGTGCTACAATAAGCTGAACAACGAGAGGTCTACTTACATTGTTTTGGCAAGGCCTCCGCAAGTCTCCGCAGGCTGGTGAGGCTATCTGCTCCAAGCTGGTTCAGGATGCTAGGTAACATCTCTGTGAGCTGCTTGGTCTCAGCATGACCTGTAATGGTGAAGGTGTTGGCAGCTAAGGAAGCCTGAACTTTAGGATTATTGAAGTGGATAACTGTTCCTTGGTTTGTAAACATGTTTACCTAGAAAGATAAACACAAGTGTAAATCAATTTAAAGGGGTTGTCCAAGTTATATTTATTGATGAACTATCCTCAGGAGTTCTATGGGGTGCCGGCTGGGTGTATTGCGGATCCGCAATGCACTACGGACGTGTGAATGGACCCTAAAGGGCATCTGTCAGCAGATTTGTACCCATGGGCCTGCATTGCCGAGAGAAATTAGGTTTTAATATACGCAAATGAGCCTCTTGGAGCAACAGAGGCATTGCCATTACACCTAGAGGCTCCGATCTCTCTGCAACTGCTGCGCCCTCTGCATTTTGATTGACAGGACCAGGCATGACTATTTTGTCACTGCCTGGCACCATCAAAGTGCTCCTGGATAAGAGAAAAAAACCATTTGAGTGGAGCTTAGCAGAAAAAGCCACCACGGGCAGACACATTTACAATGATTTACACCAGAAATAAGGCATCTACGCCAGCTGCTAGATGGTATGGGTTTCAGTTTCTGGCACACATGCTTACTCCAGTGAGGATTCTACCAGCACCAGTCTTTAGTAAATGAGCCCCAGTGTGTATTACAAGGGGGAAGATGGAGGAGAATTACAAGTCTACAAGTTCAGACTAAGGCTACATGCACATGACCGGTGTGTGTTGTGGTCCGCAAATTGCAGGTCTGTAAAACATGGATGGGACCACGGATGTGGTCCGCAATTTGCGGAACGGCACGGACAGCCATAAATATAATTGTCTATTCTTGTCCGCAAAATGGACAAGAATAGGACAGTAAAGAATAAAACTACAGCTTATTCAGTTTGCAATTAGGTCGATTCAGGTTTTTATTTGACTTGCGGCAATATTCATATCACATATGAATCCAATTCCTGCACCACCGTCAGCTATATGAAAGGGCCACGGAGGTCAGACGAGCGCTGTGGCCACTTCAGATTATACCAAGCACTGCACCTGTGTTGGGTACTGAAGCCCAATCCCATTGACTTGAATAGGGCTGAGCTGCACAAAGGCCATGCAACTGACATATGACATCACAGGTCGGGGAAGAGGCTGAAGGGGTGTTGGACCACCACTGATCCGATACTGATGACCTGTCCTGAGGATAGGTCATCAATATTTAACCCTGGAAACCCATTTAATATAACCTTGCGAAGGATGGAAAATTAATCACTCACTTCTTCAATGCCAGAGATGTTATTCACACCCAGCTTCTTCAGTGAGAACTGTAGTTTTTTGTCATCAGCAGTAGCTGTTCTGTGGACGACCTTCTTCTTTCTGCGGGCTGTTCCCTGAAGAGATTAAAAAAATTAAAATATTAACAGTGCAGACATTTACAGGACATATGCCTGTTACAAAGCAAAGCTGAATTTGTTACGTAAGCCTGGAATACAGAAAAAGCCGTCTATAACTACACCCTCCAAAAGGTTTAGTCACCTCAACAGTGCATCCGAAAACGGCCATATAAATGGATAATATAGACAAAGAACAGGCTCGGTGTGACGCACAATGCCATGAGGTGTACAGCTCATATGCCACAAGCATGTACATCTACAGATGTAAGACCGTGCAATACATGATCATCCAGATTTGTTAAAAATGTATACTGTACACAGCTTCTGGGTTATCAAAATCTACAATTACCGAGTGTAAAATATACTATATATAAAAATATATAGCACACAACCAACTTCATGCAACTTTGCAGCAAACGATGATTAGCAAAATTTGGACCAATATTCAAATTTGCGACTAAAAGCTGAGACCTCCAGCAAATAAAATCTAGCCAACAAAAACTTGGTGAGATGTAAGATCGTACATAGTGCAAGTCTACATTCAGTGCAGCATGGGTTAAAGAAATGCAAAAACGGCAAGAACACACCAGCCAACTTTTGCACGCAAGTAAGGGTTCACACTACTGTTATTTTTCCGTTCTTGTGATCCGTCAGAAGAACAGAAAGGAAAAAAAGGATCTTGTGCATCATTTATTTGCATCAGTTTGAGCCATTTCCGCCACAGATTCGTTATTTCAGACGGTGGGGGGCGTTTGCCCTCCAGGAATTTTTTTCCATTAAAAAAAAAAAATTTATCTCAGAAATGGCTCAAACAAAATGTACATATCTGATGTACAGGATCCCTTCTTTTTCTGACTGATCACAACTGAAAAATGACTGATGTGAACTCTAAGGGCCAGTTCACACAGGTTTTGGGCGTTGATTTTGGAGCGTTTCTGCCTCGAAATCAGCTCCAAAAACCACCTCAATACGGCCCCCCTATTCATTTCAATGGGAAGCAGCAGTGTAGAGTGTGGAAAAAAGAAGCGGCATGTTCTATCTTGGGGCAGAATCAGTGCTGAATCTCCCATTCAAGTGAATGGGATGCAGGAAAAAAAAAAAAACCTTGATGTAAGTCTGCGCGTTTGTGTGCAAATCAGTGTTAAACCTCAAACTAAAAATGCAGCTTTTGGTGAAGTGAATACCCATTGGTAAAAAAAGAACGCATGAAAAAAAAATGCACATTTATCACGCAGAAAATAATGTGACCCCATTCTTAGGCTTCGTCCACATTTTTGTGTCATTTTCGAGTGTGCGTCTGAAGGATCTGCGTTTGGTCCATGTGTCCATTTTTACCGTCCTTGTATCACCAGTAATCCATGGATGTAGCTCTGCTAAAAATTAATTTCCAGAGAATCTCCTATCAGTCTTCAGTGAAAAACAGGATGCAACACGGATGCCATCAGTGTTGTGTCCGATTCTCATGGACAGGTTTGGTTCGCATCAAGTACATGTCTTAGCGATTTTTTTTTTCCCAGACCCACGGGCAGAAAAGAAAAAAAAAAGAAAAAATCAAGAACAAATGTGGATAAGGCCTAAGGGCTCTCACCCTAGTTATCGTAGCTATCTCTGATCTATGTCACTACAACTGTAGTAATACTGCAGATTTAGGATCTCTCCTTATCTCCTCATGTATTACTGAAAGGAGATACCGCGATGCTAGGGAGGCTCATTCCCGTCGCGGCCTGCTATTGGCGGCTCCCCCCCACCAAGCCGCCAGCAGCGCGTTTCTGATGCCTTTCTTCCTGAAGGCAGATGCCGCAAAAGTACTGAAAACTTTGTTTTATCCCCTGCCCGGCGTGCTTCTCTAGTCATGCTTGAAGTCAAGGGGGCAGCGGCCTCCTTGCTTCAAGTCACGGTAACCACGCCCCCTTCGCTGTGACTGACAGCCGGCTGTTCGGCAAAGGAAGCTGAATTCTCTGCGTAAGCGCTGTCAGTCACAGCGAAGGGGGCGCAGTTACCGTGACTTGAAGCAAGGAGGCCGCTGCCCCCTTGACTTCAAGCATGACTAGAGAAGCACGCCGGGCAGGGGATAAAACAAAGTTTTCAGTACTTTTGCGGCATCTGCCTTCAGGAAGAAAGGAATCATCAGAAACGCGCTGCTGGCGGCTTGGGATGGTTTGGGGAGGCGATAGGTTCCCTTTATACGGGACAATATTACAGCAGATTGTCGGGAAGGAAGCTGGACGGAGGAGACCAGTGCATTTACATGCAGCAATCTCCTCCAGAGTATGGGGAGGAGTGATCGCTAATGCCTTTGCTCTCCCCCCATATGCTGGTTGTGTTCACACAGCATGATCTGCTGCCGGTAAACCATTACTTTCGTTCATCGGCTAATCGGTGGTACATGTACACCGGCCGATCATTGCTAATGAGCGTTACTATGATAAATGACCACAATAGTGTTCAAACGGGTGCAAAGAGAACTGGCTTAGCCGCCCACAGCAACCAATCAGATTCCACTTTTTATTTTCCAAAGGAGCTGCCAAAAATGAAAGGTGGAATCTGATTGGTTGCCATGGACAACTAAGCCAGTTCTACTTTACACCCGTTAGATAAATGACCCCATATCTATGCGATTCTCGGCCCATGTAAAGGATATCTAGCACTGTGAATGCTGTGGACAGAATACATGTGTATTCTCATCAGGAGTAGTTCACCGCAGGTCAGTTCTGTAAACGGTTGACCACAGTAAAGCCCAGCTCTGCCGCAGGCTCAGGTCTCACTTTAAAATCTTAGTTTGGTTAAATTACAATTATTACTTTACAACAAAAACCCAAATGACCAAAGCAGAGCGCTGATCATGTGAGAATCGCCACCTAGAGTACAGCCCCCCCCCACGGCATGGTGGCCAGTGACAGCTGTGGACATCAGGGAAGTCCTGTGGCCTGCAGCTGTCTCCATGCAGCATTGGCCTAGAGCAAAACATCATGACACTCAAAGGGAACACTTGTAACAACCACCCAAGTAGTTGTGCTAGAAAAAAGCATGCTAGAACTGAACATCGCAGGGGCCTGCCCCGATACCTACAGTTTCCAGCTTTTACAAGAGAGGGGGCTGCATTATCCGAATACATTAAAGCAGGAGTGTCCAACATTTTCACCAAGGGCCACATCAGCATTATGGTTGCCTTCAAAGGGCCAGCTTCCAGAACTCAGGCACCAGAGTCTGCAGCGCAGCCCTATGTAAACACTACAGATAATGTAGCAGATGTCACCTGCAGTCCTATGTAACATCACAGATAACAAAGTGATAACAGTACAGATTTGATGTTGGGTGCAGTCCTATGAAGCTAAACCATTCATATTACTGGGGAAGACGGGTGTACCTGTACTTATCTAGACTCCAGACCATGTCGTCAGAGATATACCGGGCAGAGGCTGCAGGCAGCTCCCATGCTTCGCTCATCTTGCCTCTGAGGATGGCGTAACACAGCGTCTTTCCACGATACTGTGACATCATGAGCAACTGGTGCCAGCACAGCCCTGACACCTAAAGGGACAGCCACCGGGTATAGTAAATCCCTATTCCCAGCGGCGGTTCTCTGTCTTTCAACAACCTCACGCAGACCACATAACATGGCGGACCTTGAATTTGACACGTGCATTAAAATGTCTCTGTGCTTAAACTTTTGTGTCATCCCAACATCAAAGGTTGTAATGAGGAGTCTGAGGGCAGACATCCTCATCAATTGCTAAAATGAGGAGACGAGAGTGCGGACACAGAGCGCCCTCTCTCCTTGCTGCAGGAGATGGACTCATAGACCTTCTATTGAGCTCATCTTCAGCAACGAGTAGAGCACTCACACCAATCAAACCCTTTGATACAATGCTATGACATATCATACGTTTCTAGGAAGTACAGGGACACTTTAGTAGCGTTTGCCACCAAAGACCAATAATTCTCTGATCATCCTGGACATCTGGAAAATGTTGTGTTTGTACATAAGAGGCCTAAATGCGTATAGTCATCTCTTCTCTCCAAGTATTCCAGAAGTGGCAGCGGGAGATGCAAGGCTCTCACTTTGAGGGATGAGAAGCCACTTAAATGTTTATATTTTGATATAATTTATGTAAAACAATTACCTTTCCACCAATGCGGACTTGTGCTTGAAGCTTTGCTAACTTTTCTTGATTCATGATACTTTCTTTCATCTGAAAAAGAAAACAAGACAAGATACGATGATTCCAGAACTGTTAGTGTTCCAGATGCGAGTGAACTGACCAATGTATAAGAGAAAGACTAAGACAGTAACCCCTTGAGAAAGCTGACGGCGAAACGTGTGTCGGGGCGTAGTGGTGGTTTGACCTAAGGCTGGACACAATTCTTTGGTTAGTACTATAGATATCTGCATATATACTTTGTATTATACTGCGTCGCTTATTTTGTACATGTTATTTGAGCTGTACCATTTATAGTCATACCATTAGGCTGTGTGTATATAATACTTATTTATGTACCTCCCTAAAAATACTTTTTGCACTTGCACTTTATTGCATTTATCCTGCCATGTGGTCACCACCACTATGTTGGTGTTTTTAACATTTTTAATTTGTGTATGCCAGTGGTGCCCAACCATTTTTCGTCTGGGGGCCGCACTAGACATGGTATAAATTTTGCAGGCCAGAACCAGGTAGCTTTGCCAGAAAGAAATGCAAACACTGTGAGGGGGCACATGTGAGCATTACTAAAATACATAAAACGTAGGCCTTCAAATCTGCGTTTGGAGCCTCTGCTGGAGATTGTCGAAAAACCAGACAAAAAAGCCTTGTATGTCCGGTAAAAAGACAAATCCCGAACGGAAACTGAACAGATCCCATCATAGTCGGTGGAGTCTGTTCAGCTTCTTCCCTGTGAGGTGACAAGAGGGGGGAGCAGGGTCACTAGTGGGGTGACAGGAGGAGGGGGGAGCAGGGTCACTAGTGGGGTGACAGGAGGAGGGGGGGAGCAGGGTCACTAGTGGGGTGACAGGAGGAGGGGGGAGTAGGGTCAATGGGGACCAGTCACATGAGTCCGCAGCTCCTTAGCTCTCCAGCGCCCCTGTCATGTTTCCCAGGGTCCTCGGGCAGCGCGCCCCGCTCTCCTTACAACAGCCACCCCCGGAGTCGGCCCCTCCTCCTTCCAGTTCCCGCCGGCTTCCCCTGCGGCAGGACCTGTATAGCTCTGGCGCCCGCCTATACCAACCAATAACAAAGCTCCTTGCATAAGGAGCTTTGCTATTGGCCATTTCAGGCACATGCAGCATCGTGCGCTGATGAATGTGGGGGGAAAAGTCTAAGGCTACTTTCACACTTGCGTTCAGGGCTCCGCTTGTGAGTTCCGTTTGAAGGCTCTCACAAGCGGCCCCGAACGCATCCGTCCAACCCTAATGCATTCTGAGTGGATGCGGATCTGCTCAGAATGCATCAGTCTGGCAGCGTTTGGCCTCCGTTCCTCTCAGCAGGCGGACACCTGAACGCTGCTTGCAACGTTCAGGAGTCCGCCTGGCCGTGCGGAGGCAAACGGATCCGTCCAGACTTACAATGTAAGTCAATGGGGGCGGATCCGTTTGAATTTGACACTATATGGCTCAATTTTCAAACGGATCCGTCCCCCATTGACTTACAATGTAAAGTCTGGACGGATCCGTCTGAAGCTACTTTCACACTTAGAATTTTTTCTACAATATAATGCAGACGGATCTGTTCTGAACGGATCCATCGTCTGCATTATGAGTGGATCCGTCTGGGCAGACCCCAGACGGATCCGCTCTCTACGCAAGTGTGAAAGTAGCCTAAGGCGTATTAGTACACCTTAGACTTTTTCCAGGGAGTCGCACGGGCCGCATGACACAGCTTCGCGGGCCGTCGGTTGGACTTCGCTGGTGTATGCTAATCATGTTTAATAAAAATTTGATACTATAACCATAATAGATGTGCGATTAGCTTGTTATTTATTATTGTACCACATATACAGTCCTGATCAAAAGTTTAAGACCACTTGAAAAAAAATGGCAAAAAAAATCCTATTTAGCATGGCTGGATCTTAAGGTTCCAAGTAGAGCGTCAACGTGCAACAAGAAATGGGAGTGAGACAAAACATTTTTAGAGCATTCATTTTAATGAAAACAAATAAACTGAAACAGGCAGTTTTTCAGCTGATCAAAATTTTAGGACCACATGCCTTTAAAAGGCTGAATTTGTGCAAAGATTTGGATTCATTGTCGTCTTCTGTCAGGTAGTCACACGTTGTGATGGCAAAGGCAAAACACACACTCCTTTTTTAACGTGGTCGGGTTGTTGAACTGCATAAGCAGGGTCTCTCACAGCGCGCCATCGCTGCTGAGGTGGGACGCAGTAAGACAGTCATTTGGAATTTCTTAAATGATCCTGAGGGTTATGGAACAAAAAAGTGAAGTGGAAGACCCCAAAGAAATTCACCAGCACTGAGCCGGAGGATCCAATTGGCTGTCCGTCAAGACACTGGACGATCCTCGAACCAAATTAAGGCCCTTACTGGTGCTAACTGCAGCCCCATAACCATCCGACGGCATCTGAGACTGAAGGGCTTCAAAAACAAAAAACGTCTTCAAAGACCTCGTCTCCTTGAACGCCACAGAACTGCTCATTTGGACTTTGCAAGAGAGCACCAAACATGGGACATTCAAAGGTGGAAGAAAGTTTTATTCTCTGATGAGAAAAAATGTAACCTTGATGGTCCTGATGGTTTCCAACGTTACTGGCATGACAAGCAGATCCCACCTGAGATGTTTTCTACGCGCCACAGTGGAGGGGGCGCCATAATGGTCTGGGGTGCTTTTTCCCTTCAGTGGAACAATGGAGCTTCAGGAAGTGCAGGGGCGTCCAACGGCCGCTGGCTATGTCCAGATGTAGCAGAGAGCATTCCTCATGACTGAGGGCCCTCGTCTGTGTGGCAACGCTACAGTACACAATGCCCGCAGGACAAGGGATTTCTTCTAGGAGAATAACATCACTCTTTTGGCCCATCCTGCGTGTTCTCCTGATCTAAAGCCAATTGAGAACCTTTGGGGATGGATGGCAAGGGAAGTTTACAAAAATGGACAACAGTTCCAGACAGTAGATGGCCTTCGTGCGGCCGTCTTCACCACTTGGAGAAATGTTCCCACTCACCTCATGGAAACGCTTGCATAAAGCATGCCGAAATTTTTTTTTCCAAGTTAAAAACAATAACGGCGGAGCTACTCATTACTGAGTTCATGTTTGGAAGTTGGATTTCTGTTTTTTGGGGGGAAGGGGGGGGGGGGGTAGTTTTTTTTTGGGAGGTGTGGTCCTAAACTTTTGATCAGCTGAAAAACAGCCCTGTTTCAGTTTATTTGTTGTTTTCATTAAATTGAATGCTCAAAAAATGTTTTGTCTCACTCCCATTTCTTCTTGTTGCATGCTGAAGCTCTACTTGGAACCTTGTTAAGATCCAGCCATGCTAAATATGATTTTTTTTCTATTTTTCAAGTGGTCTTAAACTTTTGATCAGGACTGTACTTCTATTAGTGTTCTGTTCTATGGTGCATATGGGCTGATTATAGTTGGGGATACAGGTTTGGGGTTTATAAGACAGTAATTAAGTCTTCTCCACACACTAGTCCTCTAGTGCAAGACTACAGCAATTTTGTCTTTCTTGGCCAACAGTCACTCCTTCAGCTTTCGAGCATGTGGAGTACGGGTCCATAGAAAGTATATGTGGGATCTGTACTCCACATTCTCATGTGCTTAGAGCCAAAACACACACATCACAATGGATCCCAATCATTTCTCTGCGAGAACTGGTCAGGCTGGTGGGTTAGGCTCCACATACATTACATTGAAGCCTACCATCCAATATATATTTATATGTCCAATGGTAGCCTGTGCCTGATGCCATACATTGGTATCCGTCACCTACAGGGTAAAGATATATTGCACAATACGTCAAACACGCGCCTCTGGGGAAAAGTGATATGTGAACAAAGACTTCACATGAGCAGGTTATGTGATTGCTGCATTTCCTGCTCCTCTGATATCAGCAATGGCGGACGATGCTGGCAGTTCCTGTACTTCCATCAGGTCATGTGTATGGTATAGACCTGAGGTCTGGGACATGTGGTCCCATCATGTGGGGCGCTTCCCAGACTGAATAAACTAGACCATCAGTCAGTAGATGAAAGGAGGTTCTGCCAGTGCCCATACATTCCTATGGCAGGAGCTAGCAAGGTAAAGGCGACTAATGCCCATGGGCATCCATCACCAATGGTCACTGATAACTGGTCAATTAAGTCACCAGCCTGGCACACAGAAGAGCTGACCCTGCAACCTGCCCATCCCCCGGTGCAGGCCTGGTACCAGGGGCCCCTGCCCACCCCCCGTGCTACAGGCCTGCCACCATAACACCCGCACAGGAGTACCCATTATTACTGGCGCACCAGGATAGTCCCCAGAGCTGGTGGTACTACAAGGTCCAGCATGACAGCCCCAGTGACATGAAGCAGCGCTCTGCCCATATCCCCCAGCCCAAGAGCAGCATACCCTGACCCGACCAGGCCCAGCACGGCCCGAGCATCGCCCCTCACCTTCTGCAGCCGGCAGGCGGGTGTGTGTGGGGAGCACTGCGGGTTTAAAGGCCTCCAGAGAGCGGCGGCACCGGGCACGCACACACGCGGGGAGCAAGACGGAAGCCAAGAGGAAGAACCGGAAGTGAGGCGCGCCCCACGTGACCGGCGGCGCCTAGCCTGCTCCGTGAGACAGGAGAAGCGTCCTCCTGGTGACGGGCGGAGCGGACATGTGCCGGGAGCAGGCGGCTGTCATAGCAGTATACTGTACTGGGGAGGGAATGCGACCAATCAGATTCCTGCTCTTATTCTTAAGCGGCCTCTTGGAAATGAGAGCAGTGATCTGATTGGTTGCCTACCTCCCTGTGTCTGAGATGTGCACAAGTTGGGAGTTTTCATGTAAGGCGCTGTTCACACTTGCGGATGTCAGTGTATGCGCTGGGAAAGTTACTGTCTCATGCACCAAATATAGGGCCTCCTTAACCACATCGTCCTCTTGGCATAACCCTTTTTTCTGCTGTACAGGAAAGAGTAGTCTGCTGTACATAGGCATACGATAAAAACATCCACGACAGCCATTTTCTACAGCGTGGCCCTATGGGTGACACGCAACTGATGTATCGCTCAGAGTGTGAACAGCGCCTAACACTGACCTCTGTTACAGAGGAGGAGATGGAATGAGACGTCTTCATAGACGGGTCCAACCTGTGAGAACAGGGTCCTACTGGCAGGTTCTTCTTCCAGGTGCACACGTGGTTGGTACGTGCCTACCCAGAGAACTGCAACCAACGAGTGCCAATATACCCTACTGTACCTATATACATCTAATGCAGTGGTGGCGAACCTATGGCACTGGTGCCAGAGGCGGCACTCGGAGCCCTCTCTGTGGGCACCCGCACTCTGGAAAAAGTCTATGGTGTACCAATATACCTTAGACCTTTCTTGCCATTCATCAGCGCAGGGCGCACTGAATGTAGGCAGGCTGATATAGCTAAATGATAAAGTACATGGAAGATATACTATATTGGACTGTAGTATTCAGGATAAACTGCCATGTTGGCACTTTGTGATACACTCAGTCTCTAAAAGGTTCGCCATCACTGATTAATGCTACAAATACACCACAGGGCACCCATCCCAGTTATCCAGGGCCCGATCAGTGTGGAAGTGGTACCTTGGAACCGAACCCCAGTTCGGGAAATTGATTTTTACAGTACAAATTGATTTATGAAGTTATTATGTGAAGTCTCGTGAGACAATAACTTCGGCTCATCGGAGCCAATACATTCTAATACTGTATAGAGCTCCTGCTCCGTACAGTATTAGGCCTCTTTCACACAACCATTCCCCCCCCCCCCCCCGTCCCCGTCCCCGTTTATGGGCCGTTTTTTGAGTTCCGTATACGGAACCATTCATTTCAATGGTTCTGCAAAAAAAAAAAAAAAAGGAATGTACTCCGTGTGCATTCCGTTTTTCCGTATCGTTGAAAGCTAGAACATGTCCTATTATTACCCGCAAATCACGTTCCGTGCCTCCATTCAAGTCAATGGCTCCGCAAAAAAAACAGAACACATACGAAAATGCATCTGTATGTCTTCCGTATTCGTTCCGCTTTTGCGGAACCATCTATTGAAAATGTTATGTCCAGCCCAATTTTTTCTATGTAATTACTGTATACTGTATATGCCATACGGAAAAACTGGACGGAAACGGAAACACAACGGAAACAAAAAACGGAACAACAGATCCGTGAAAAACGGACTGCAAAACACTGAAAAAGCCATACGGTCGTGTGAAAGAGGCCTTAGAACAAAGTTTTATGGGAATTGACTTTGAAAATTTTGATTCGATTTCAATACCATAAAAAAGTATTGCGATACTCGATACCATTCGATACTACGCAGAAAAAAATAATAGAAAAAAAATGCAAAAAAACCCACGTGCATTTTATGGAACAGTCCTGTCCTTTTTTTTGGGGGGACAAGGTGACAAAAAAATGGCAAATTGCGTGTTTCCACCTCATCACCACGACGGCTACAAGTAGATTGACCCCTGACCTCTGTAGGGGCAGGAACAGAGAGAGGGTTTAAATCCCCCCCCCCCCCCTCCCACCACCAGCACCAGTGTTTTCCTGTCCCTACAGAGGACAGGGGCAGAGAGAATCTCCCTGTGGGGAGATGAAGTTGAAGACGGTAACTTCCTTACACCTTACCTGGTGTTCCCCCTGCCCTCCTCGTACTAATGCTGGGCAGGGGTGAAGGAGGGAGGCCTCGCTCCATTATAATATGTGAGCCTGCTCCCGGGTCGCGATCTCCCGCCGGGCCTGCTTGGCTATCGCCGGGTGCGCACCTAAGCGCTTCAGGAAAGCGGCAGACGTCACTTCCGGATGGACGAGGGAAGTGACGTCATTTAGTAAGCGTCTCCTATTCAAATTTTCGGCGCCAGCAAGTGGCGAACGTCTCAGTGTACCGGCGTACATCGGAGTCAGCGTGCAGTCATGTCGACTGAACTCCGCTCCCCTGGAGACCCTTCTGTGCCGCCTGCAGTAAGTTCCCCTGTGGGGAAGCGCTTTTTTCGCCCTGTTACTTGTTCCTAGACACTGTACCAGGTTGCTTGTTCCTCCTCCTCCACATCTCTGGCTTGGGGCTTCTGACTGTTTTAGCTCCATGTATACTTAACATGGCTAATGGGGGTTATTCTTCCCAGGTCGCTAAGGAGGCCCAGAAAAAAATCTGAAAACAGTCTAAGTGTGTGTCCTGCCTCAAACGGCTTCCGGACGACTACCGCAAAAAACTTTGCAAGGACTGCATCTCTAGCGTTATCGCTGAAGAACAGCCTTCCTTCTTTAATGAATTGAGGTCCATGATCCATGAGGAAGTGAAAACCTCCTTATCCCAGATGCCTTTACCCAGGGATGCACCTCCACCTAAAAAGCGTAGGGGTCCATCTCCTTCCTTATCAGACCCGGAGATGATAGAGGAAGATGCCTCATCATCTAGAGCCTGGGAGGACGAGGCGGTCTCCTCTGATATTGATACTTCAGAATCAGATCGAAGATTTTGCTTTTCATTGGATGAGATGCCAGACCTTCTAAAGGCGGTCCGGGCCACTATGGGGGTCGAAGAAACCCCTAGAGCCCACTCAGTCCAGGATGAGATGTTTGGGAGACTCAGGGTTAAAAAGACCCGGGTGTTCCCAATTAATGAGAACATACGAGATATGGTGCTTGACGAGTGGTCCAACCCAGAGAAGAGGTTGGGGGTGTCCAGGTCCTTTAAGAACCGGATGTTGTTTGACACTAGTGAAGTGAAAATTTTCAGTGAAACACCAAAAGTTGACATTCAGGTCGCAAAGGTCAATAAAAAGACTGCCTTGCCCTTCGAAGACACTTCTCAGCTGCGTGATCCCATGGATAGGAAGGCAGATAGCCTCTTAAAAAAATAGTGGGAAGCGGCGATGTTTAATTTAAAAACAAACATCGCAGCTACCTCAGTTGCAAGATCCATGAGGCTGTGGCTAGAGGAGCTGGAATCTCACATCAGAGATAATACTCCCAGGGATGAGATCTTAAAGGGGTTGTCCGGGTTCAGAGCTGAACCCGGACATACCCTTATTTTCACCCCGGCAGCCCTCCTGAGCCTGGCATCGGAGCATCTCATGCTCCGATGCGCTCCCGTGCCCTGCACTAGATCGCGCAGGGCACAGGCTCTTGTGTTTACAATAACACACTGCCGGGCGGTAACTTCCGCCCAGCAGTGTGTTCGGTGACGTCACCGGCTCTGAGGGGCGGGCTTTAGCTCTGCCCTAGCCGTTTTACTGGCTAGGGCAGAGCCAAATCCCGCCCATCAGTGCCGGTGACGTCACCGGGGTTCCTGTCAGCCCCATAGAGAGCCCCGGTACGTCACCGGAACTCAGAAAATGCCTTTGCCCTGCGCGATTTAGCGCAGGGCAAAGGAGAGTATCGGAGCATGAACTGCTCCGATGCTCATGTCAGGGGGGCTGCCAGGGGGAAAATGGAGGTATGTCCAGGTTCAGCTCTGAACCTGGACAACCCCTTTAAGGTCCCTCCCCCTATTGAAATCCGCCACATACCTTCCTTCCACCAGACAAGGTCAGAAACCTTCAATTAAAGGTTCGACGATTCCAGAACAGGAGGTCTTGTCCCATAAGGGAAGCTATGAGTCTCCTGGGTCTTCTCTCGTCCTGCATCGCGTCTGTCCCATGGAGCCAGTCCCACTTCTGATCCCTCCAGTTGTGGATCCTCAGAACTTGGAACAAACAGCAGTCCTCCTTGGATCACAAAATTCTGATCCCTCTAGCAGTAAAGACCTCCCTAAATTGGTGGAAAAGCACAAGCAATCTGTCCTTGGGAGTTGCCTGGGAGAAGGCTCCCTACATTCAAGTGCTTACGTATGCAAGCGAAAAAGGATGGGGAGCGAAAGTGGGAGATCATTTGTTCTAAGGTTCCTGGATTCCAACAATCCGCTCTCAGTCCTCCAATTTCAGACAGCTGGAAGCAGTCTGGAAAGCCCTGAAAGCTGCAGAGATCCTTCTGGTGGGTCAACACGTAAAGATTCTTTCGGAAAACACGACGACGGTGACTTACCTCTCTCACTAGGGAGGCACGAGATCGGAGAAACTGATTGCAAGGAAGATTTTTTAACTCGGCAGAGTCCCACGTGAGTTCCATCTGCGCAATTCACTTAAAAGGGATACTGAATGTGGAAGCTGACTATCTCAGTCGCCAGTTAATAGATCAGACCGAATGGTCCTTAAATCAAGAAGTGTTTCAGGTCCTGGCAGAAAGATGGGCACTCCACAAGTGTATCTGTTCTGGATGTGCTCACGATTCATTGGGACTGGGATCTCAGTTATGCATTTCCACCCTTGCCTCTACTTCCCAGGATAATTCAGAAACTCTACCTAGAAGATACAACACAAATTCTAAAAGCTCCCTATTGGCCGAAAAGGAGCTGGTTCCCTGCTTTAAAAAATCTATCAATAGAGGACCCATGGCCTCTTCCTTCCAGGAGGGACCTGCTTCACCAAGGGCCAATTCTACACCCAAATCCGAGCTTCCTCAAGTTGTCAGCTTGGATCCTGAGGTCCAGAGGTTGAAGTCACAAGGGCTCTCTGACCAAGTGATAGCTACCCTAAAAGCGAGTAGGAAGAAGGTTACCTTCTCAATTTATCTAAAGATTTGGAAGAGATTTTGTACCTGGATTGGTAACCCTGCCCCAAACTTAGAACCGCCCAATTTTCTGAAAATCTTGGACTTCCTCCAGCAGGGACTTGAATTAGGTTTTAGACCCTCTACCCTGAAGGTACAGGTCTCGGCACTAGCTTGCTTCTTTGATCGAGATCTAGCCAGTCATCGCTGGATCAGAAGATTTATGAAAGCTGCCTCCCGACTACTCCCCTCTCTAAAATCTAGGATCCCCAACTGGGACCTCAATACGGTACTCACTGGCTTAACTCTCGCTCCGTTTGAGCCCCTATCTAGTTGTTCCACCAAACATCTATCGTTTAAGACTGCATTCTTGGTGGCCATCACGTCTGCAAGAAGGCTAGGCGAGATCCAAGCACTATCGATACAGGAACCCTATCTCCGTATCACCGATGACAGAATCATTCTTAAATTAGATCCAGGGTTTTTGCCTAAAGTAGTATCGTATTTCCACCATAACCAGGAGATAGTCTTACCTTCCTTTTGCAGTAATCCCTCTAATGTTAGGGAATCTAACTTCCACTCGCTAGACGTAAGACGCTCTGTCTTACGGTATCTCGAAGTATCAAAAGGTTTCCGTAGATCCAACAACCTATTTGTCCTATTCTCAGGTAAGAATAAGGGTCTAAAAGCCTCCAGGTCCTCCTTAGCACGGTGGATAAAGGATTCCATTTCCTATGAGTCCCAAGGTCTGTCTTGCCCCTCAAATTTGAGAGCTCACTCTACCTGGGCTATGTCCTCCTCCCAGGCCGAGCGGGCCGGAGCTTCTCTTGAGGATATCTGTAAAGCCGCTACTTGGTCTAACATCCACACCTTTACAAAACACTATAGGTTAGACCTATCTAGTTCAGACTTGTCTTTTGGACGCAAGATCCTTCAGGCGGTCGTCGTCCCCTAAGCTATAATTTTTTATATCTCCTTGTAGCCGTCGTGGTGATGAGGTGAAAAGCCGGAATTAGACTTACCGGTAATTCAGTTTCCACGAGATCACCACGGCAGCACATATATTCCCTACCCTTCCTTTAGCCTTACCTGGGAGGTTATGAAGTAATACCCTTTCGATTTATTATATTTTTGTTCTCACCACTTATTTCTGTCTCTGTAATTTTGGACACACTGGTGCTGTTGGTGGGAAGGGGGGATTTAAACCCTCTCTCTGTTCCTGCCCCTACAGAGGTCAGGGGTCAATCTCCTTGTAGCCGTCGTGGTGATCTCGTGGAAACTGAATTACCGTTAAGTCTAATTCCGGCTTTTTTTAAAAAAAAAATTCTGTTACGGCATTCACCACATAGGAGATATTTTAAAAAAATTTAATAGTTCTGATCAGCTGTTTGAGAAGGCACCAGCACTCGCAGTAGTGCCGTGGCCATCTCTCAGCTCTCCTTAGGCCAGTGACGACAGGGTCATCGGTCACGTGGCCTAGGCGCAGTTCAGCTCCATAGAAGTGAATGGGGCTGAGCATGATATCAAACACAGCCGCTATACAATGGACGGCGCTGTGCTTCATGAGCAGGGAGAAGACCGCGGCACTCACAGGAGCACCGGTGCCTTTTCAAACAGCTGATCGGCGGGGGTCCAATGTCGGGTGACCTATCCAGAGGATAGGTTATCAGTATATACACTGGCCATCAAAATTAGAGAACAATTTATTAACACTTGATTTGTTTAGAAATAATGTAATCTACATTGATCATCATTTGAAGGATTTTTTGTAAGGGGTACACCATGCCATTAGAACAGTGTTTTCCAAAATAACCAAAGTATATCAACATAATACCTTTATTTTTTAAAAACCTGATGATCATAATTAGAGAACAGCAATGACTGTAAGATTCTAACTACATTTTCTGAAGGTTACACCAGTCCCCAATCAGTAGAAGTGTACAGGCCCTTGCTTTGAAGGACTTCAGCACATCTGTGGTCACAGGACATCACTAGTCTCTCACACTGGTGGGATTTTGGTCCACTCTTCTTCCAGTCTCTTCAACAGTTCTGTGACTGTTGTGGGTTTCTTGACCACAACTTTGTCACCAAGGGTTTTCCAGAGGTTTTCTATTGGGTTTAGATCAAGACTCTGGGCCGGCCATTTTATTGTTTCAATGTTTTCAGTTTTAAAGAACTGCATTACCCGTTTTGCTGTGTGACAGGGGGTATTGTCCTGCATGAGAATTACTGGCTGATTGAGTGATGGACGCAAGAAAGGAACCATGTGTGGTTGAAGAAGGTTCTGATACACACTTGCAGTCACTCTGCCATATAGCTGTATGAGAGGTCTAACTCCTGCTGCAGAAAACATCCCCCAAACCATGACACTTCCTCCTCCACCTTTCACTGACTTCTTTACACACTTTGGGTTCAGTCTTTCCCCAGTTTGTCGACAAACATAATGTTTCCCATCAGACCCAAATAAATTAAACTTGCTTTCATCACTAAAATGAACTCTGGAGCACTTCTCCTCTGTCCACACAACATGCTCCTCAGCAAAGGTGAGTCCAGCCTTTTGATTCTTTCTGCTCATGAGAGGTTTGGTCACTGCGGAGTGGGCTTTCAATCCTAATGCTCTTAAACGTCGAGACCCTGTATGACGAGACAGATCCTTACCCTGTTCAGTGCTGAACTGGCGAGGAATTCCAAGGATTACCCATGGAGATTCTCCGCATTATCCTGTCCTCTCTTGCATTTCTCTTTCGAGGGCGACCAGCCTTCCTGGGGAACTTGAATGAGTTTGTGATGTTGTAAAGATGCAATATTCTAGAAATCACAGACTTGGAACCACCAACTTCTCTTGCTGTGGTTGATAGGGTCACCCCTTTGGCCTTCATCTGGACAACCTGCTGCCGGAGAGTTTCAGTCACTTTGGAACGGCACACCATTTTGGCAAAGTCAGTGAAAACTGGAAAGTTAGGCTGCCAGTTACATAGGGTTTGTCAGATCATTAAGGAAATTAGCACCAGTTGCCAGATTAACACCAATAACCTCCAGGTCTTCTCTAATTTTGATCAGTGTCCTTTTTTAATTATCTCATTTACATTTTTATTCTGTGCTTTAGAATAAATGCAATTTATGAAATAATCTTAAAAGGAGTCTGTCACCTCCATATGGCCATATACAGTGCTTACATTGCCCTATAGCACATCTATACATGAATGTGATGGTACCTTTGTTATTTTCTTTAGACTTGCAGAAGCTGGAAAAGCGAAGTTTAATTCATATACAAATGAGTACTCGCAAGTGCCCAGGGGCGGCGTTCACGGTGTTGGAGCCCAGGCTGCTCTGCCTTTTTTCATTGTTCCCCCGCCCCAGCCTCTGCATATGTACTCCCTCCTATTCCCTTGCGTCATCCTTCGGTCCGGCCGAGATCCCGCACCTGCGCACTGACTCACCGGGCCGGAGCATGAGCACTGTGATGCCCATTGTGGGCACGGCATTGCTTTAAAGGATAACTGTCACACTTAGACCCTAATTTCGATTTTCATATATGTAGTTACTAATAACATGATATTCCAGAATCAGTTACTATTAGACTGACTTGCCCCATATTTAATAAGATTCAGCCCTTAGCAACCAGTCTGCATAAAACTACAATCTCACTATTCAGTTAAGATGGCTGCCACTGCCCTCACCCTGAGGCTAATCCCGCCTGCCCTCACTAGCCAGTAACAATAACCCCCCAAAAGTGTCAGTAACCAGAGCCCTCCCCCTAAAGGGTTAATCTCCTGCAGCACACAGGGGTCCTCTTACCACATGTTGCTTTGATTTATACACTGAGCAGACGGCAGATCTCCCTTCCCTGCTCTGCGCTGCTTCCACTCTGCATTCTCCAGCTCTGCTGAGTGAGGGAGCGTCTGCCAAGCGCAGGGACAGGGAGAAGTGCACACAGCCCAGGCACTGTTATCAGCTGCTGGGGAGGACCTGGCTTTAATCATTTACTTACAGTCCCTGGCTGTCAGGAATGTGACCTTGCACGCTGCGGGCTTCTGCGTCCTTCAACACATAGACGGACCATGCCAGGCAACCTGATTTTAAGCAGAGGTAAAAGTAGGCAGAACAGGGAACAAAACTGTGGAATTAAGGGGTAATTGAATACACAGTGAAAAGTTTAAATAGGGCCACCAAGGTGATATTAATCACCACAATCCAATACTCCCAAAAAAATATATATGACAGTTATACTTTAACTACTGCACATGCGCCGGCAAACGCCACATTGCCGCTGGTTTCGCTCCGGCCCATGCGCAGTAGTTAAAGTGATGCAGTGCCAACAATGGGCATCGCAGTATGCATGCCCCGGAAAGGCAGTGCGCAGGCGACGGATCTCGGCCAGACCAAAGGATGACGCAAGGGAAAAGGAGGGCGGGCAGAGGCTGGGGCGGGGAAACAATGAAAAAAGGCAGAGCAGCCTGGGCACCAACACAGTGGATGCCGCCCCTGGGCACTTGCGAGTGCTCATTTGCATATGAATCAAAGTTCGTTTTTCCAGCTTCTGCAAATGTAAAGAAAAATACAAAGGTACCATAACATTCATCTATCACAGAGGTCAACCACCTAGAATATAGCTTTTATTAGGAAATGTTAAAAATTACCATAAATCCCTCACATGGGGACAATAGAACTAGACAGACAAAAAAACAAGCACAAGTGGGCTAAATTTAGCCCACTTGTGCTTGTTTGTTTGTCTGTCTAGTTCTATTGTCCCCATGTGAGGGATTTATGGTAATTTTTAACATTTCCTAATAAAAGCTATATTTTAGGTGGTTGACCTCTGTGATAGATAATTCTTTATATAACCACCAGAAATGCATTTTTCCAGTGTTTACCATCACATTCATGTATAGATGTGCTATAGGGCAATGTAAGCGCTGTATATGGCCATATGGAGGTGACAGACTCCCTTTAAAATACTGTTATTTTACTCTTGTTAGGATATATTCATGTTGGACTACACTATGACCTTGAGATTTTGGAAATTGTGTGTTCTCTAAATTTGATCGCCACTGTAAGTCTTGGAAACCCCTTTTCATTTTGGGATCTGAATTAATTTAGGGGTCTGGTCCATGTTCTAAATGTATCTAAGGGCTGATTCACACAGCCGTATAAACGGATCCGCATCCGTTCTGCAATTTTGCGGAAGGTCTGCGGATCCATTCATTTCTATGGGCCCTCAAAAGATGCGGACAGCAGACCGTGTGCCGTCAGCATCTGTTTTTCCGTACAGCGGCTCCGCAGAAAAGATAGAACATGTCCTATTCTTATCTGCAATCGCGGACAAGAATAGGCATTTTCTGTTATGGTTGCGGCCATGTGCGGTCCGCAAATTGCGGAACGCACATGGCCGGTGTCCGTGTTTTGTGGATCCGCAAAGCACTACGGCCGTCTGAATGGGCTCTAAGGGTCTGGCGTGGAGTCGAAAATTATTTGTGTTGCTGGGGATAGCTGCAGAATCTAATGTCTTGGCAGCAAACTACTCTGTAGATGTCAGGAGAAGTTTTAGATTACATTCTCAAAACAGTGAAAACAATGGCTGTTAAATACAGTTTTAGGGCTCTTTCACACCTGCGTTCTTTTCTTCCGGCATAGAGTTCCGTCGTCGGGGCTCTATGCCGGAAGAATCCTGATCAGTTTTATCCTAATGCATTCTGAATGGAGAGAAATCCGTTCAGGATGCATCAGGATGTCTTCAGTTCAGGACCGGAACGTTTTTTGGCCGGAGAAAATACCACAGCATGCTGCGCTTTTTGCTCCGGCCAAAAATCCTGAACACTTGCCGCAAGGCCGGATCCGGAATTATTGCCCATTGAAAGGCATTGATCTGGATCCGGCCTTAAGCTAAACGTCGTTTCGGCGCATTGCCGGATCCGACGTTTAGCTTTTTCTGAATGGTTACCATGGCTGCCGGGACGCTAAAGTCCTGGCAGCCATGGTAAAGTGTAGTGGGGAGCGGGGGAGCAGTATACTTACCATCTGTGCGGCTCCCGGGGCGCTCCAGAGTGACGTCAGGGCGCCCCACGCGCATGGATGACGTGATCGCATGGCACGTCATCCATGCGCATGGGGCGCTCTGACGTCACTCTGGAGCACCCCGGGAGCCGCACGGACTGTAAGTATACCGCTCCCCGCTCCTACTATGGCAACCAGGACTTTAATAGCGTCCTGGCTGCCATAGTAACACTGAAAGCATTTTGAAGACGGATCCGTCTTCAAATGCTTTCAGTTCACTTGCGTTTTTCCGGATCTGGCGTGTAATTCCGGCAAGTGGAGTACACACCGGATCCGGACAACGCAAGTGTGAAAGAGGCCTTACACAGTCGTTAAAAAAACGGACATGTAGGCTTTCATTGTTCTGAAAATAGCCGTGTGAAGGCTGTTAAAAAAAACAGGCATCACACGGCCATTTTTCACTGTCATGTGAATGTACCCTTCATACTCTGCAGATTGCCTGCATAGACAGAGTTAGACAGTGCCTTGAAAAAGTATTCATACCTCTTGAACTTTTCTCCATTTTTTCATGTTACACCCATAAACTTAAATGTATTTTATTGGGATTTTATGTGATAGATCAACACTAAGTAGCAAGTATGTGTGAAGTGGAAAGAAAATGATACATGGTTTTCAAAAAATTTAAGAAATTAATATCTGGAAAGTGTGACGTGCATTTGTATTCAGCCCCCCTGAGTCAATACTTTGTAGGACTACCTTTTGCTGCAATTACAGCTGCAGGTCTTTTGGGGTATGTCTCTACCAGCTTTGCACATCTAAAGGCTGACATTTTTGCCCATTCTTCCTTCCACAATAGCTCAGGCTCAGTCAGATTGGATGGAGAGCGTCTGTGAGCAGCAATTTTCAAGTCTTACAGATTCTCAATGTTATTTAGGTCTGGACTCTGACTGGGCCATTCTAACACATAAATATGCTTTTCTCTAAATCATTCCATTGTAGCTCCGGCTGGATGTTTAGGGAAGTTGTCCTACTGAAAGGTGAACCTCCGTCCCAGTCTCAAGTCTTTTGCAGCCTCTACCAGGTTCTCCTCCAGGATTGCCCTTTATTTAGCTCCATCCATCTTTCCATCAACTCTGACCAGCTTTCCTGTCCCTGCTGAAGAAAAGCATCCCCACAGCATGATGCTGCCACCACCAGGGTGGGGATGGTGTGCTCAGGGTAATGTGCAGTGTTAGTTTTCTGCCACATATAGGTCCCTTTCACACGAGCGAGTTTTCCGTGCGGGTGCAATGCGTGACGTGAACGCATAGCACCCGCACTGAATCCTGACCCATTCATTTCAATGGGTCTGTGTACATGAGCGTTGTTTTTCACGCATCAGTTCTGCGTTGCGTGAAAATCGCAGCATGTTCTATATTCTGCGTTTTTCACGCAGCCCTGGCCCCATAGAAGTGAATGGGGCTGCGTGAAAAACGCATTGCATCCGCAAGCAAGTGCGGGTGCGATGCGTTTTTCACTGATGGTTGCTAAGAGATGTTGTTTGTAAACATTCAGTTTTTTATCACGCGCGTGAAAAACGCATTGCACCCGCGCGGAAAAAACTGATCAACTAAACGCAATCGCAGACAAAACTGACCGAACTTGCTTGCAAAATAGTGCGAGTTTCACTGATCGCACCCTGAATGCATCCGGCCCCAATCCGCAACGCCCATGTGAAACCAGCCATAGGGTTTTTCATTTAGGCCAAAAAGTTCAACTTTGGTCTCATCTGACCAGAGCACCTTCTTCCACATGTTTGCTGGGTCCCCTGCATGGCTTGTGGCAAACTTCAAATGGGACACTTCTTATGGCTTGCTTTAAAAAATGGCTTTCTTCTTGCCACTCTTCCATAAAGGCCAGACTAATAGTTGTCCTGTGGACAGATTTTCCCACCTGAGCTGTGGATCTCTGCAGCTCCTCCAGTGTGACCATGGGCCTCTTAGCTGCTTCTCTAATTATTGTTCTCCTTGCCTGGGCTGTCAGTTTAGCTGGACAGCCATGTGGGCAGGTTTGCAGTTGTGCCGTACTCTTTCAATTTTTGGATGATGGATTGAACACTGTGATATTTGTGTTTAGTTTTTTTATAACCTAACCCTGTAATACACTTCTCTGCAACTTTATCCTTAACCTGTCTGGTATGTTCTTTGGTTTTCATGACGCTGTTTGATCATTAATGTTCTCTAACAAACTTCTGAGGCCTTCACAGAACAGTTGTAGTTATACTGAGAATAACATACACACAGGTGTATAGTGGTAGGAAACACTTGTGCCTGATTGAAATAGTGACTTCTGTCTGACTGTTTAATTAAAGAGGTATTCCAGAACAATTAAAGCAATACAAAAAAAACAAAAAAAAAACAACAACCTTATAATCATCTTGTCGATCCCCTGACACCGTTTTTCTAATTGTGCCTGGGTCCCCGCTTCTCTCCCTTTCATTCTCCTCTTCTCGACACAGCAGGAAGTGGCTGCAAAAGCTGCTCAGCTAATCAGTGGCGGAGGCCGGTCTTCGCTGCAGCCATTGATTGGCTGTGCGGCTTCCCCAGCCATTTCCTGCTGTGTCAAAAACAGGAGCAGTAAATCGAGTGTCAAGGCAGTGGCGGACGTTTGGCGAGATGAGTATAAGATATTGTTTTTAACCATTTGCAGGCCATTGAGTATTGTTTTAATTGTGCCGAAATACCTCTTTAAGGGTTTAGCGTTCCACTTTTAATCTCCCTTGTGTTAAACAGGTGGCTTACATATTTAAAGGATTTTTCCAAGATCAGACACTAGGATAAAGTAAGAAATTGCACAATACTCTCCCCAAAAAATTCCTGCTACATTGCTTTGTTTGCTTTGTTACTTGGCTGCAGTGATGATATCATGTTGTCAGACACGTGACCACTGCAGCCAATCACTGGCCTCACTGATGATGCCTTGCATACCTCCCAGTAGTGACATCACCCAGTCATTTACGCATACTCCTGTGATATCACAGACGTGACAATATCACAAGCTATGGAGCCTTAAAGGGCACCTGTGCATCTGGCCACCCCCCAGCTCATAAGTGCAGTTGCATGGTTGTCTGGCAGGTGTGGGTCCCAGCGTTAAATGTATAGGCTTAGTGCCTTGTGATTTCCTACAGGTAACAGAGCAGCCTGTCGCTGACAATTGCTCCCCCATGATGTTGTCAGTGGTGACACCACTAATGCAGTTTTATAGAAGTCAGTAACAGTAACCATGGCCAATGATATTTAATGCTTAACCACCTCAGGACCGCCGTATGCAGGATTGCGTCCTGCCGGCGGTCCTGCTCTTCTGGGTGGACGCATATACGCGTCCTCCCGCGAGAGCCGAGATTTCCTGTGAACGCGCGCACACAGGCGCGCGCGCTCACAGGAACGGAAGGTAAGCGAGTGGATCTCCAGCCTGCCAGCGGCGATGGCTCGCTGGCAGGCTGGAGATCCGAATTTTTTAACCCCTAACAGGTATATTAGACGCTGTTTTCATAACAGCGTCTAATATACCTCCTACCTGGTCCTCTGGTGGTCCCTTTTGTTAGGATCGACCACCAGAGGACACAGGTAGGTCAGTAAAGTCGCACCAAACACTACACTACACCCCCCCCCCGTCACTTATTAACCCCTTATAAACCCCTGATCACCCATGATCACCCCATATAAACTCCCTGATCACCCCCCTGTCATTGATCACCGCCCTGTCATTGATCACCCCCCTGTCAGGCTCCGTTCAGACGTCCGTATGATTTTTACGGATCCACGGATACATGGATCGGATCCGCAAAAAGCATACGGACGTCTGAATGGAGCCTTACAGGGGGGTGATCAATGACAGGCGGGTGATCACCCATATATACTCCCTGATCACCCCCTGTCATTGATCACCCCCCTGTCATTGATCACCCCCCTGTAAGGCTCCATTCAGACGTCCGCATGATTTTTACGGATCCATGGATACATGGATCGGATCCGCAAAACACATGCGGACGTCTGAATGGAGCCTTACAGGGGGTGATCAATGACAGGCGGGTGATCACCCATATACACTCCCTGATCACCCCCCTGTCATTGATCACCCCCCTGTAAGGCTCCATTCAGACGTCCGCATGTGTTTTGTGGATCCTATCCATGGATCCGTAAAAATCATGCGGATGTCTGAATGGAGCCTTACAGGGGGGGTGATCAGTGACAGGGGGGTGATCACCCTGATCACCCCCTGTCATTGATAACCCCCCTGTAAGGCTCCATTCAGACGTCCGCATGTGTTTTGTGGATCCGATCCATGTATTCATGGATCCGTAAAAAATCATGCGGATGTCTGAATGGAGCCTTACAGGGGGGGTGATCATTGACAGGGGGGTGATCACCCTGATCACCCCCTGTCATTGATAACCCCCCTGTAAGGCTCCATTCAGACGTCCGCATGTGTTTTGTGGATCCGATCCATGTATCCATGGATCCGTAAAAAATCATGCGGATGTCTGAATGGAGCCTTACAGGGGGGGTGATCAGTGACAGGGGGGTGATACCCCTGATCACCCCCTGTCATTGATAACCCCCCTGTAAGGCTCCACTCAGACGTCCGCATGTGTTTTGTGGATCCGATCCATGTATCCATGGATCCGTAAAAAATCATGCGGATGTCTGAATGGAGCCTTACAGGGGGGGTGATCATTGACAGGGGGGTGATCACCCTGATCACCCTGATCACCCCCTGTCATTGATAACCCCCCTGTAAAGCTCCATTCAGACGTCCGCATGTGTTTTGTGGATCCGATCCATGTATCCATGGATCCGTAAAAAATCATGCGGATGTCTTAATGGAGCCTTACAGGGGGGGTGATCAGTGACAGGGGGGTGATCACCCTGATCACCCCCTGTCATTGATAACCCCCCTGTAAGGCTCCATTCAGACGTCCGCATGTGTTTTGTGGATCCGATCCATGTATCCATGGATCCGTAAAAAATCATGCGGATGTCTGAATGGAGCCTTACAGGGGGGGTGATCAGTGACAGGGGGGTGATCACCCTGATCACCCCCTGTCATTGATAACCCCCCTGTAAGGCTCCATTCAGACGTCCGCATGTGTTTTGTGGATCCGATCCATGTATCCATGTATCCGTAAAAAATCATGCGGATGTCTGAATGGAGCCTTACAGGGGGGGTGATCATTGACAGGGGGGTGATCACCCTGATCACCCCCTGTCATTGATAACCCCCCTGTAAGGCTCCATTCAGACGTCCGCATGTGTTTTGTGGATCCGATCCATGTATCCATGGATCCGTAAAAAATCATGCGGATGTCTGAATGGAGCCTTACAGGGGGGGTGATCAGTGACAGGGGGGTGATACCCCTGATCACCCCCTGTCATTGATAACCCCCCTGTAAGGCTCCACTCAGACGTCCGCATGTGTTTTGTGGATCCGATCCATGTATCCATGGATCCGTAAAAAATCATGCGGATGTCTGAATGGAGCCTTACAGGGGGGGTGATCATTGACAGGGGGGTGATCACCCTGATCACCCCCTGTCATTGATAACCCCCCCTGTAAAGCTCCATTCAGACGTCCGCATGTGTTTTGTGGATCCGATCCATGTATCCATGGATCCGTAAAAAATCATGCGGATGTCTTAATGGAGCCTTACAGGGGGGGTGATCAGTGACAGGGGGGTGATCACCCTGATCACCCCCTGTCATTGATAACCCCCCTGTAAGGCTCCATTCAGACGTCCGCATGTGTTTTGTGGATCCGATCCATGTATCCATGGATCCGTAAAAAATCATGCGGATGTCTGAATGGAGCCTTACAGGGGGGGTGATCAGTGACAGGGGGGTGATACCCCTGATCACCCCCTGTCATTGATAACCCCCCTGTAAGGCTCCATTCAGACGTCCGCATGTGTTTTGTGGATCCGATCCATGTATCCATGGATCCGTAAAAAATCATGCGGATGTCTGAATGGAGCCTTACGGGGGGGTGATCAGTGACAGGGGGGTGATCACCCTGATCACCCTGATCACCCCCTGTCATTGATAACCCCCCTGTAAGGCTCCATTCAGACGTCCGCATGTGTTTTGTGGATCCGATCCATGTATCCATGGATCCGTAAAAAATCATGCGGATGTCTGAATGGAGCCTTACAGGGGGGGTGATCATTGACAGGGGGGTGATCACCCTGATCACCCCCTGTCATTGATAACCCCCCTGTAAGGCTCCATTCAGACGTCCGCATGTGTTTTGTGGATCCGATCCATGTATCCATGGATCCGTAAAAAATCATGCGGATGTCTGAATGGAGCCTTACAGGGGGGGTGATCAGTGACAGGGGGGTGATACCCCTGATCACCCCCTGTCATTGATAACCCCCCTGTAAGGCTCCACTCAGACGTCCGCATGTGTTTTGTGGATCCGATCCATGTATCCATGTATCCGTAAAAAATCATGCGGATGTCTGAATGGAGCCTTACAGGGGGGGTGATCATTGACAGGGGGGTGATCACCCTGATCACCCCCTGTCATTGATAACCCCCCTGTAAAGCTCCATTCAGACGTCCGCATGTGTTTTGTGGATCCGATCCATGTATCCATGGATCCGTAAAAAATCATGCGGATGTCTTAATGGAGCCTTACAGGGGGGGTGATCAGTGACAGGGGGGTGATCACCCTGATCACCCCCTGTCATTGATAACCCCCCTGTAAGGCTCCATTCAGACGTCCGCATGTGTTTTGTGGATCCGATCCATGTATCCATGGATCCGTAAAAAATCATGCGGATGTCTGAATGGAGCCTTACAGGGGGGGTGATCAGTGACAGGGGGGTGATACCCCTGATCACCCCCTGTCATTGATAACCCCCCTGTAAGGCTCCATTCAGACGTCCGCATGTGTTTTGTGGATCCGATCCATGTATCCATGGATCCGTAAAAAATCATGCGGATGTCTGAATGGAGCCTTACAGGGGGGTGATCAGTGACAGGGGGGTGATCACCCTGATCACCCCCTGTCATTGATAACCCCCCTGTAAGGCTCCATTCAGACGTCCGCATGTGTTTTGTGGATCCGATCCATGTATCCATGGATCCGTAAAAAATCATGCGGATGTCTGAATGGAGCCTTACAGGGGGGGGTGATCAGTGACAGGGGGGTGATACCCCTGATCACCCCCTGTCATTGATAACCCCCCTGTAAGGCTCCATTCAGACGTCCGCATGTGTTTTGTGGATCCGATCCATGTATCCATGGATCCGTAAAAAATCATGCGGATGTCTGAATGGAGCCTTACAGGGGGGGTGATCAGTGACAGGGGGGTGATCACCCTGATCACCCCCTGTCATTGATAACCCCCCTGTAAGGCTCCATTCAGACGTCCGCATGTGTTTTGCGGATCCGATCCATGGATCCGTAAAAATTATACGGACGTCTGAATGGAGCCTTACAGGGGGGTGATCAATGACAGGGGGGTGATCAGGGAGTCTATATGGGTGATCACCCCCCTGTCATTGATCACCCCCCTGTCATTGATCACCCCCCTGTCATTGATCACCCCCCCCTGGTAAGGCTCCATTCAGACATTTTTTTTGGCACAAGTTAGCGGAAATTTTTTGTTTGTTTTTGTTTTTGTTTTTTCTTACAAAGTCTCATATTCTACTAACTTGTGTCAAAAAATAAAATCTCACATGGACGCACCATACCCCTCACGGAATCCAAATGCGTAAACATTTTTAGACATTTATATTCCAGACTTCTTCTCACGCTTTAGGGCCCCTAAAAAGCCAGGGCAGTATAAATACCCCACATGTGACCCCATTTCGGAAAGAAGACACCCCAAGGTATTTGCTGAGGGGCATATTGAGTCCATGAAAGATTGAAATTTTTGTTAGTTAGCGGAAAGTGAGACTTTGTGAGAAAAAAACAAAAAACAAAAAATCAATATCCGCTAACTTATGCAAAAAAAAAAAATTCTAGGAACTCGCCATGCCCCTCATTGAATACCTTGGGGTGTCTTCTTTCCAAAGTGGGGTCACATGTGGGGTATTTATACTGCCCTGGCTTTTTAGGGGCCCGAAAGTGTGAGAAGAAGTCTGGGATCCAAATGTCTAAAAATGCCCCCCTAAAAGGAATTTGGGCCCCTTTGCGCATCTAGGCTGCAAAAAAGTGTCACACATCTGGTATCGCCGTACTCAGGAGAAGTTGGGGAATGTGTTTTGGGGTGTCATTTTACATATACCCATGCTGGGTGAGAGAAATATCTTGGTCAAATGCCAACTTTGTATAAAAAAATGGGAAAAGTTGTCTTTTGCCAAGATATTTCTCTCACCCAGCATGGGTATATGTAAAATGACCCCCCAAAACACATTGCCCAACTTCTCCTGAGTACGGCGATACCACATGTGTGACACTTTTTTGCAGCCAAGGTGGGCAAAGGGGCACATATTCCAAAGTGCACCTTTCGGATTTCGCAGGCCATTTTTTACACATTTCGATTGCAAGGTACTTCTTACACATTTGGGCCCCTAAATTGCCAGGGCAGTATAACTACGCCACAAGTGACCCCATTTTGGAAAGAAGACACCCCAAGGTATTCCGTGAGGGGCACGGCGAGTTCCTAGAATTTTTTATTTTTTGTCACAAGTTAGCGGAAAATGATGATTTTTCTTTTTTTTTCTTTTTTCCTTACAAAGTCTCATATTCCACTAACTTGCGACAAAAAATAAAAAATTCTAGGAACTCGCCATGCCCCTCACGGAATACCTTGGGGTGTCTTCTTTCCAAAATGGGGTCACTTGTGGCGTAGTTATACTGCCCTGGCAATTTAGGGGCCCAAATGTGTAAGAAGTACCTTGCAATCAAAATGTGTAAAAAATGGCCTGCGAAATCCGAAAGGTGCACTTTGGAATATGTGCCCCTTTGCCCACCTTGGCAGCAAAAAAGTGTGACACATCTGGTATCGCCGTACTCAGGAGAAGTTGGGGAATGTGTTTTGGGGTGTCATTTTACATATACCCATGCTGGATGAGAGAAATATCTTGGCAAAAGACAACTTTTCCAATTTTTTTTATACAAAGTTGGCATTTGACCAAGATATTTTTCTCACCCAGCATGGGTATATGTAAAATGACACCCCAAAACACATTCCCCAACTTCTCCTGAATACGGCGATACCAGATGTGTCACACTTTTTTGCTGCCAAGGTGGGCAAAGGGGCACATATTCCAAAGTGCACCTTTTGGATTTCACCGGTCATTTTTTACACATTTTGATTGCAATGTTCTTCTCACACATTTGGGCCCCTAAATTGCCAGGGCAGTATAACTACCCCACAAGTGACCCCATTTTGGAAAGAAGACACCCCAAGGTATTCTGTGAGGGCATGGTGAGTTCCTAGAATTTTTTATTTTTTGTCGCAAGTTAGTGGAATATGAGACTTTGTAAGAAAAAAATAAAAATAAAAAATCATCATCATTTTCCGCTAACTTGTGACAAAAAATAAAAAGTTCTATGAACTCACTATGCCCATCAGCGAATACCTTAGGGTGTCTACTTTCCGAAATGGGGTCATTTGTGGGGGTTTTCTACTGTTTGGGCATTGTAGAACCTCAGGAATCATGACAGGTGCTCAGAAAGTCAGAGCTGTTTCAAAAAGCGGAAATTCACATTTTTGTACCATAGTTTGTAAATGCTATAACTTTTACCCAAACCATTTTTTTTTTTGCCCAAACATTTTTTTTTTATCAAAGACATGTAGAACAATAAATTTGGCGAAAAATGTATATATGGATGTCGTTTTTTTTTGCAAAATTTTACAGCTGAAAGTGAAAAATGTCATTTTTTTGCAAAAAAATCATTTTTTTGCAAATTGTTCATGGCTTTTCACTGCTCGTATAGACGCGAGAGTTGGAACTTCACAGATTAAGCGGTGTAGCTGCATACCATTCTAACAGTGCAAGTCCAGAAGAACGTTCCTCACCACGTGAAAATGGCTTAAATGAGGACAGTCTCCTGGACATTGCCAACACCTTACACAAGCTAATGCATTTTTTAAAAGGCCATGCAGGGAGTATGTGTTATTTCCCACAGGTTCAAGAAGGCCAGGATGTGCCCATCGTCGCTGACCACCTTGCTCAGTTAGAGTCTGTGGGATGACAGCCAGCTGGATGTTTGCTGATGTACTTGAGTAACTCCTCGCTGGTGTGCCTACTCTCCCCCAGGCCGATCAGTTCCAACACAACGTGGCAACACTTGACTTGAAACATGTAATAGGATAAAGGGGTAGTGTGAGCGAAACTGTGCTCTGCTGCTGTTGGGGATGGGACCATGTCCATGGTGGAGGAGTCAGATAAGTGCCTGTTGTGGGAGCCAGCCCCATGATATGGTGGGAGGGGGTCAAAAGGACTTGGCCATGTTGCTGGGGTGCTGCCTCTCCACTGCCGCAAAGAACATTGACCCAGCGGGCCGTGAAAGACATGTACTGCCCCTGCCCATAACAGCTGCTCCAGGTGTCCACCGTGGAGTGCTGCTTGCCGCACAGCGAGAATCACAAGGAGTGGGCCACATTCTCCTCCACATGAGAGTACAAGGTACTTCTACAATGGTACTGCAGCGACTGCACCACCTGCAATGTGGCTAGGTTCAGCTTGTAGACAAGCTAATTGCTGGTGGAGAAAAGTTTTTTCATGGCCAAACATTCCATTATAGATGTCTCACGATGGAGCGGAGGACAAGGAGGAGGGTTCGCAGGAGAAGAAGGTGATGATGACAAACATTCTGTATTGCTTGGGGATGCGGGTTGGCTGCCACGAAGAGGACCAGGAGAAGAAGGATAGGCTTGTCCTGATTGGGAATGCTGTCCAGTTGTATTTTCCCAAAAGATCCGGTGATGCCACCTCCTGTGCTGCAATAGACCTCTAGGACCTATGCTTGTGTTTGAACGGCCATGGCTTATTTTAATCCTGCAGATCTTGCGCACCTCTGTGGTTTTGTGTGTCTGCCTTGTGGAGAAAAAGTGCCATACAAGAGTTGCTTACACAGAGCTACAGGCAGCCAAGCTGGGCTTAGCTCTGGCACGTTTTGGGCCTAACCCACCAACCGTGGCCCTGGCTGTTCTTTGGGAGGTACGTGGCCTCTGCACCAATAAAGAGCATAGGTACGTAGCCTCTGTTCATTATTGGTGCTGCCACCGTGCTTCTCCACTGATGATGCCTCTTTCTCATTATCCCGATTAGTCCAGCACACAACCGTCATCTGAGTCCTCAACCTTCCTGCTGATTTTATCAGACTGTGAGATATTGTGGGCTCCTTAGTCCCCATCTCATGCTCTGCTTTTTTCCCGACTGCCACTGTCGTTGCCTCCAGCGCCAATGCCGTGGCTATGGGTGCCACTATTACCACCCCCATAAACGCAGGTATGCATGGGGTCACCAGCCACCTTCCTAACCTCCTCCTAAGGGCAGCCCAAACAGCGAGAGCTCTCACACAAGTCGTCAACTGGGAGACTCTTTTGACTATCAGCCATAATGAATGGTGAGGTTTTCTTGCCACTTCTTAGGAAAAAGGAAGGCACCCCAATAGGAAGGGGCAGTAAAGACTGGGAGGACCCCACTGAAAGCTTTTTTTGGGGCTGCAAGGAGGAAGAGCAAGAAGAACGCTGTGACCCCTAGCTCCACAGCATGGTGTCGGATTTACCGTCATCCTGCTGCGACTGAGAGGAGTGAGCCATCTAATCCACAATCTCATCCTTTTTCTCCTCATCTATAATGTTTCCCCTTTCCGAAGCCAGCAGGGACAACTGCAGCCTACCACTACCACTACTACTGACCAGTTAGTTGTGTTGCTGCTACTACCCACAGTGTGGCTCTGGGTCTTTTATTTAGAACCCTTCCATAGGCCGGACATTTTTCAGCCTCTTAGATAATGTTGTGCACTACCCTGTGTATTGGTGTAGTAATCACGTATACATGCTGCTAGGTTGAATATAATCAACAACCCCAATAACAATTTTTTTTTTTTTTTTTATTGGAAACGGTTTTGTGAACACAGAAATAAAGGAAAGCAGATTTTGGCCTAAATTTGTTTTCGCTCCCAGATACTTTTGTGTACTACCCTGTCTATTGTTGTAGTAATCACGTATATATGCTGCTAGTTTGAATATAATCAACAACCCTAATAACAAAAATAAATAAATGATTGGAAACTGTTTTGTGAACACAGAAATAAAGGCCCGTGTATTGGTGTTGATCAACTATATGCTGGCTTAATTTAATTGAACAAGTGGAAACGGAAACAAGGAAATAGACAATTGAGGTTGATCCTTGCTATTGATTTAACACCAACAGGTAAATTGTCACCCTAGTCTGTCTACTGGTGTACTGATCACCTATATGCTGATTTAATAAATAGAAACTGAACCCACACACACACAAACAAACAAAATTACATTCTAAACATATGATTGAGGCCTGACACTCAATTTGGCCTTATCACTCACAGGTAGATTGCTGCCTTACCCTATGTTTTGCTGCAGTAATCACGTATATATGCTGGTTTCATTCAATTGAACAATCCCCCCCCCCCCCAAAAAAAATTAAATCCAATTGAAAACGGACGATTGTGGTCTGACGCTCAATTTCACTGCCCTAACCTTTAATAAAATGTTATATTCCCCCCAAAAAATTACAACCATGTGGAAATGGATAACTGTTGTTATCACTCACAGGAAAGTGGTTTGGTGTACTAATGATCATCTATATGATGGGTTTATTAATATGAACGAGTCCCCCAAAAATATATAATTTCAACTGTGAGGATAAATAAATGAACGTTAACGGATGATTAAGGAGCAAGCCTCACAGTCAGTTTCACCTTAACATGTACAGGTAGATTTCTGCCCTACACTGTGTATTGTTGCATTAATCATGTACTGTATATATGATGGTTTTATTAAATTGAACAAGTCCCAAAAAATATATAATTTCAACAGTGTGGAAACTGAATATAAGGAAATGGACGATTGAGGCCGCCTGATGCTTAAAGGGAACCTGTCACCTCAAAAATGCATCTACACCGGCCAGCAGTACCTCATAGTAGCCCGCAGCCTGTTAATAATCATATTTTATCCTGTTGTCCAATGCTGCGTAAGTTAAAAAAATGCAGTTTTATTCTCTATCAGCGCTATAGTGCTGGCCAGCTTAAAGTCAAGGGGGCAGCGGCCTCCTTGCTTCAAGTCAAGGTAACCACGCCTCCTAACTGTCCCCTCTTGCCTGAGAGTGACAGGCTGCAGTGCGCCCGTGATTCCCCAAGTCTCGCGCATGCACGGTGCGCTCTGTAGTAATGCGCTATCCCATCTCCTGCTGCCGCTGTTAGCTGGGTATCAGCGGCGCAATGCGCATGCGCGCGACTTGGGGAATCGCGGCCGCACTGCAGGCTCTCAGGCAAAAGGGGACGGTTACGGGAAGTGGTTACCTTGACTTGAAGCAAGGAGGCCGCTGCCCCCTTGACTTCAAGCTGACATGCAAATTAGCACGGACGGAGGATAAAAGATCGTTTTCGGACCTTATGCAGCATCGGCCAACAGGATGAAACATATGATTATTAACAGGCTGCGGGCTACTATGAGGTACTGCTGGCAGGTGTAGATGCATTTTTATGGTGACAGGTTCCCTTTAATCTTGTTCACACTCACAGATAAATTGTTACTCTAGTGTGTATTGTTGTACTGATCACCTATATGCTGGTTTAATTAAATTCAATAACCGCCCCCCCCCCCCCCCCCAAAAAAAAAAAAAATCGAACTGAACTGTGTGTGGAGATAAACGGATTTAGCCCTAATATTTCATTCTCAATCACGGATGTATACAGTTTTTCAAACTAAAACAAAAAATATAGAAATTAAATGGGTTATCCAATGTCTCCAACTGCCCCCCCATGTCCTGGGCCCCTCACAGGTGATATACTTACCCCGCTCCCGGCGCCGCTTCTGGTCCCCGCACCTCTCCCTGTACACTGATGAAAACATCCAGTGTTGGCGGAGGGAGCCTTCCTAGCGTCACCCGCGATGCTAGGGAGGCTCGTTCCCGTCCCTGTCTGCCATTGGCTGCTCCCATTCCCCCCCGACACCAGATGTTTTCATCCGTGTACAGGGAGAAGAGGCAGTGCAGGGACCGGGAGCGGGGTAAGTATATTACTTGTGAGGGGCCCGGCACATGGGGGGTGAATTTGAGAAATTGGATAACCCCTTTAAATATGTGACATGACCTGACACAGAGTTCTCACTAGTATTCTATATGCTATACTTGATTGATAGTAAAACACGTGTTGGTACAGTTTTAGCTTATTCCACCCCCCACAAAAAAAAGGATTTCTGTGAAAATAGGAAAAATTTAAGTACAGTATTTCCTAGAAAGTAGCTGCTTTTGAGGTTTGCAGTAGCCACAGTTCTGCTAGGAGGCACAGACTG